>NC_136943.1:7086419-7101419 GCF_949987615.1 Pollachius pollachius
GCCGGTCGTGAGTCAAGATATTTCTCTCCAGTGTTGCAAAAGGTCTACCTGGTGGGGCAGGTCACGCCCATGTATGGCGTTCTTCCGCAGGATGTAGGCGGGTAAAGACAGGTTGGCCTCTGTCTGTGCGCGTAATCAGCCGATGACAGCGAGTGAGTGAGGCAATTAGGAAGAGGATAAGAGCAATGAGTTGTTAACTCAGGGGAATTGGTAAACTGCTTTATGCTACCTGAAACGGCAGCCGCCCCGTTCCCTAGCAACCACTCGAACGCCAAGCCAACCATTCCTCTGGTGTATATTTATGTGAGTGTCTGTGTGGATGTGTACTCATGTGTGTGTGTGTGTGTATGTGTACTCTTGTGTGTGAGTGTGTATTTGTATTTGTGTGTGTGTGTGTGTGTGTGTGTGTGGGTGTGTGTGTGGGTGGGTGTGTGGGTGTGTGTGTGTGTGTGTGTGCGTGCATTTGTTCTTGTGTGTGGGTGACTGCATGAGTGTGTCAGTGTGTATGCACATGAGAATTTCTGCATTGATTCAAAATGTGCCGCCCTTTTCTTAAATCTATTAGGTAGAATTGCCATATTAGTACACTGCCACTCTCTCTCTCTCTCCCTCTCTCTGCCTCTCTCTACCCCTCTCTTTCCGGGCTACACAGTGTGGTATGTTTACCTGTCGGTGCCTGACCACATTTCACATCAGCCCCCACTATTGCCTCATCTGAGTCCCAGCGCTCACAGCCAGCGAGGGAGGGTATCCTGTTCCGAGTGACTCACCGGGTCCACAGCCACCGCACAACCACTGCATTTGTTTCTAATTGCTGTTTTGGACCACCGTCGTGTTGTGTTATTACTTCAATCGCACAGGATGTTGCTTCCTTCTCTGAGACTACCGTCTGACACTTTGTCATTTCACTGTACTTATGCTAGCCAGTCTCTATGATTCTGTTATGGTATAAGTCGAAACTATTTGTTTAAATCTTGAACGGTGAGAATGGTTAGACTCGTCTAGACAGTAGACCCTCAGTGTCCCGGCATCCCTGAAGTCTAGGAAGGAAAAAGTAACACATGGAATGAGTCTGGAGCACGATACATACAACTGCACTCTCACACAGACAGACACACACACATACACACACACATGCACGCACACATAAAGGCACACAAACTAAATCAATCTCACTCACACAAACGCAGACATACAAACACACTATAAAACACTCTCTCTCCTCTTTGTCTCTCTTCTCACACGCACATACACACACACACACAAACACACACACACACACACACACACACAGTAAAACACTCAATCAGACTCTGAAACTCTCACACGCAGACACACACACACACACACACACAGACCCACACAAATAATTTAATGTCGGCAAGGATGAGGTTGCTCCAGGATGATGTCATGGCCTGATCACTTTACCCGTCCCCCCCTATGGAGCCTGCATGGCCGATCATTGAGGAATAGAAAGTATGAGAGGTGGAGGATGATAAAGAGACACACACACACACACTAGCACACACACACACACACACACACACACACACACACACACACACACACATGCACACACGTGAACACGCACACACTCTCTATCTGATAGACGAATAGGGATACAGACAGAGGGCGAGAGAGAGAGACAGAGGTAGAGACAAAAAGAGAAGGTTGGCGCTGGGGGGTTATTATCTACCTTCAATCACTGAATCACTGGAATTGCTGATATCTCAATATCTATACTACAAGCTGTTAAAAAGAAGTGAGAACAATCGCTGTGTCGCACTGCAACATCACCCGTATGGCCTTTGAACGAGTAAGGCAGGTTTATATGAATCCTATGAATCATTATCATTACAAATCAGGTATTGTAGGGGCTGGTCATAGTTCTGGCTGAGCGCTTTAGTCGTGTGTGGCGTGGAGGGGTCACTGGATGCTTAAGACATGAGCTAGCGTGGTGACTCATCCAAGCACTGAGAGGGATGTCTATGTGGCCCCACTGAAGCTGATTTAAAAGAGCTCTCGTTAACCAACCGAAACACAAAGGTTATTTTAAACAAAAACTCAAGAATGGTAATACTTATAGCAAGCCGCTTGAGCTATAAAATTACTGTTCCCCACAGTCACCCCTTGCTTAAAGTCCAATATCTGGGCTATTTATAGGTTTTGTCACCTTGTGGAATCTAGAACCATCTCAGTACAATCCATGGATTCCTGTAGAGGGGTGCTGCCTGGTGTTTGACCCTTCTCGCTGCCCATACAGCTACGATGGTAGCACTTCAATGACAACACAGATGATGCTCCAGACGGGTGTTCGCAAAGCATTGCAATTATTACTTTTGGGAAAGTGAGTGATAGAGCACTGCCGAGCAGAGAGCTCAGACCTACACTCTGAGTCATGTAACATCAAAGCGTAGAAGTAGAATAAAAACACTACATGCTATATATGTGTATCTTGAATTTTCCATTGGTTTCAAAATGTTAGACTTTGAGCCGGGGCGGAATCTTTTATGAGAAATGGGGCGCCGTTTTGAGAACTGGTTAAGGATCGTGAAGGTGTCAAGTGTCAAGGCGTACGTAAAATAAACAGAATTTAAAGGTTCCTCAGCAGAAAGCCAGCTAATGATGGAGGATGAATGGGTCCATATCCGTGAGGTTTGCAGTCCTGGTCCAAGTCTCAGTCTCTCAGGGCAGATAACCAGTTGTGGTTTTACTATACTATTTAGTTTCATCACACTCACAGTAAACCCTAACCGACCCCCTTTATTGCATGGTGCGGCGGCAATCTTAAAAGCGAGTTACAACACAAAAAACAAGAGTCAGCTGCTTTTTTTTCATTTAACAACTTGGCAACAGCCATAACTGTACACATTATCCAAGGTTGCCATGGGATGAACCGTTAAAGATTGTGGAAGAGGTGTATACAGCATAACAATTAGAACAATTGAACAAAACAAACTGAAAAGCTGAACTCTGTTGGACAACTTTGCAGAGGCAATGTCCTGTCTCAGATGTCTCCCCTGCATTGTTCTGGAGCGATGCCTGCGTGACCAACACATAGTAGAGAATACGTGTTACAAGGTATTTTCCATGAGTTTCCTCCACCCGCATGGTGAAGCATTTTTCTCTGGGAATGCCTCACGTCAGCTAAGTACAAGTTTATGTTATTTTCCCCCTCTCTGCTTTTATGAAAACAATTCACTACTTCGTCATTTTGGCGCCGCTTTAATCAAAAGCATCTTGCATGGTTTTCAGATCCATGTCGTGAAGGAGCAGGTAGAGGATGAGGCTTCTTGTTCTAAAGGCGCCTACAGGCAGACTGTTGACGTGACGGTCGGTCCGGGAGGCGTACACCCCAGTGACCCCTTCACTATCCTGCTCTTATGTTTGCCCTGTGTATTTGAATCTTGCATCTCTCTAAAGTGATTGTGTGATCATTGCAAACACGACTTTAGTGCACACAATGAGCTTCAAAGTCAAAGTTATTGCATCCGTGGGTGTCGGAGCCGTCGTGTTCTAACATGCCAAAGTATCTCTCTAGTCTCCATTCATCCTTTCTGTCGACAACGCTGTTGCCACAGTCTGTCAAGACTCTTTTGAAAAAGTACTAATTGACTCCCTGCTTCCAGGGAAGGGAGCAAACTATTCCTGTAGATAACACCCCAAAAAAAAACAATAGCAACTGCACTCATGTTTGATTGTGCTCCTTGTGTTGCTAGGAGTGTATAAATAATTAATATACAACGGTAGCTCTGAGGGCGGCCAAAAGCGCACATGGACAAGCAGTTATCAGATATGCAACTTGGGACGTTTGACTCATGGGCTTTCCTGAGGGGTTTCTATGTTTTTTCCAGGTGAGGCTGTCGCTTGCAGCTGTGCGTCAGTCGAGAAGCAGCCAAAACAGAGAAATATCTGGGTGTTGGACCGACAGCCGGGAGAGGGTGCGCGGGCAGACGAAGAAGGCCCTCTATTGTTTGGTGGAGAATAGAAGCTCTCACGCAGCTAGATTCCACCCTTCTGGTGCGGTCATGGTAAATGTGGATGAGAAGGCCAGATAACCCTCTTCGAAACCCACTCTGAAAGGGCCTCTTGTCCCCTTTACTCAGAGTCAAGAGATTTCCGTTCCTTTGCTCAGTCAGTTGGCTCTTTCAGACAAGGCGAGTCAAATACCAAACAGTGTCTCCGGTGTGTGAGTGTGTACCTACAAGGGTTTTTTTTCTGATAAGGCTTTATTGTTCCCCTCGTCACCTGTGGATAGATAAGGAAATGTTTCCCTCCTCCGAGTGCCAGTAAGGACTGCTGTGTCACAATGTTTTTCTGTCGAACATCATATCCTGCCGACTTGCGCAACTTCCTGCGGCAGCGGCGAGCCAGCTCTCCCATATTTTCCCACCCACAGCCGCTCCTCCACACTTTTCAGACTTTGGATGGAAACCATGGCGATGGCGCGGTAACACAGCGGTGACGGCTGACCACAGGCACCCGAGCGCCGGGTAGGGACTCACACAGAGGCCCTCTAAGTGCACGTCCTTCCTACTGCTCTCCTACACCGCCGGCCCCCTCGTCAACTCTCCCCCGCCAACACTCCTTCCCCATGTTTTTAACTCTATGAGTCAGAAATAGTGGGATCGACCAAATACACTTTCTTTTCAAACGAGCAAGAGAAATCTACGCTGAATCCCGTCTCGGCGACGGTTGAAAATTGAATGTGGAAGTATTTATTTTGAAGTTATATTAAGCACATGACCGCAGCCTGGATTAGGCCAGCCATGCTAACTAGCCGCGGGCTTTGCTATATTTACAGAGGGCCAGGCCAGGCATCTATCATCGCCGATACAGAAGCAGTGTGGGACATCCGTCACCAGGGTCCGCTCCCAAGGCGTGTCTATTTCAAACACTTTCACAACTTCCCAACAATGGGTCACCTTGCACCACTGGACCGACAGCGGTGCAGGCAGCACCTCTGTCTCCTGCACGTAGCACGGAATGATGTACTGTAGATAGGTACAAAGCTGTACATACATCGGACATGTTTCTGTTTACTCATACCTGTGGTATTTGTCGGTGCCTGTGTGAGCGTGGTGTGTTTGTTTGTGTGTGTGTGTGTGTGTGTGTGTGTGTGTGTGTATGTGCATGCATGTGTGCAAATTTGTATGTTTGTGATGCTTGCATCACACCCAAACATGTACAGCATGATCCTGTGATTTTATGTCTGATTGTGTGTATGTGTGTGTGTGTGTGTGTGTGTGTGTGCGTGTGTGTGCGTGTGTGTGTGTGTGTGTGTGTGTGTGTGTGTGTGTGTGTGTGCGTGTGTGCGTGTGCGCGTGTGCGCGTGTGCGAGCGCACGTGAAAGGGCACACGGCGTGTCCGGTGTCAGCAGCAGGGTCCGTCGGTGCGAGAAGGCCCCGGCGATGTTGACGCCTCGCTGGGGGCCCTCGGCACTCCCCTGGCCCCCGGAGCCTTCCCTGGCACACTGCACCTGAATGACATCACCCGCGCGCACAGACAGAATCACACATCAAGTGTCAGACACAGCAGACACTGTCTGAGGCTGCAAATAGAGGAACATACAGGCCACAAGCCAGCACCAGGGGCACAGATCCTCTGAGCTGAAAAACACACATACAAGGTCAGGGGATGGGGGGACAAGAACAACAGATCGCTGCCCACCGCAGACAATGACTCTGCGCGCAGAGTCATTGTCTGCGGTGGGCAGCGATCTGTTGTTCTTGTCCCTGTGACACGCTCACGCACAGACTGCATCACGCTCCACTGATGGATCCACGTGACGTGCAGCTTTGCATTCAAATGATGGATGCATAGGTGCTTTGCAACCGGGACGTTGTGCAATTGTTTAAGCGGAGGGAGTTTTTCTACACGTTTAAATCTTCTTCACGCATTGATAACCGCCCTCATGTTAGTTCACGACCGGCTCGCTAAACATGCCTTGCTAAAAAGCACCAGAGTAGTGGTTTTCTCGACATAACCAATGTGTGCGTGTGTGTTTGTGCATGCAGGGGTGGATTTGACGCAAGCATGTTTGCATATTATAAAATGACAATGACTGTGTGTGTGTGTGCGTGTGTGTGTGTGTGTGTGTGTGTGTGTGTGTGTGTGTGTGTGTGGGTGTGTATGTGCCGTGCAAGTGCGTATATGTGTTTGTGGACGGCCTGACTTGCTTGCGTGCACATTATCACGCAATTATATTATATTATTAGAGATGGACTTCATTTCATGGTGTCACTCGGGGGATTTGGGAGATTGTTGTTTCTGTCTGGGGTGTGGTGGGCGGGACGTGGGATGGGCGGGGCACGGGGTGGGCGTGGCATGGCCGTTAGCACATGTACTACTAGAGAGGGAACAAGCCATTTAGGGACATTCGTGTATGAGCTCAGAACCTGTGAAACCCAAGAAGTATCCAAAATCCCTCCCACTGACCGCCTTGGGGTAATAATAACACACACAGATAAACACACACGCACCTTTACGCATGCACTCACACACATAAACACACACACGCATATACGCACACGCACTTTAACACCAACACAGAGTCACATCTAAAAACACAGACAAATGCATAAGCAAACACACCTTAACGGACACACACACACACACACACACACACACACACACACACACACACACACACACACACACACTCACACATTCCTATCCATGCTGGTGATGAACAATGACCAAGAGCACGGTGGCTTACTTTAACAAGTGATGAGCCCTGATGTCATCACCCATTGAACCTTCGAAACTGGAAAGTCCAAAGTGATGGAAAGGTGCATCCATTCCCATCCCCTCACTTTCTCTGTTGTCTAAGACAGCATAGAATAGAAAAAATCAGCCTTTTCATTTGCCAATTTCAACAACAGTATGAAATAAAAAGCTTCTTAAAAAAATCTAGGCAAATGTTCATCGTAAAAATGTTTTTATCAAATCTAATCAGCTTAACTTATGTTGCTGTCATTTTTTGTGTGTGCACAACTTGCTGGCAGGGTTGATGATCGTTCATCACCCATATTACCATCAGTGTTAGAATATGTTTCTTCTCCCCATCACATCAGGTTTGTTGAGTGACTTTTTGCATACCAAGCAAATCAGAGATTGTCAGAAATCCCAGTTCTCTGACTTGGAGGGTGACAGAATTATTTATTAGGCCAGGTGTGTGCAGGTGGGCATGCAAAAAGGTAAACAGATTAATGTGTGTGCATTTCTGTCATTGTCATAATCTTTATGTGTCAAATAGAGAGTAGTATATAACCCAAGGTCATATGTTTAAAGCAGAAGCATAGATATATAACGGACAACAACATGCAAAACATGTGCTGGTGTGTGTGTATGCACATATGCATGCATGCATACGTGTGTGTGTGTGTGTGTGTGTGTGTGTGTGTGTGCGCGTGTGCATGTGCGTGTGCGTGTGTGTGTGTGTGTGTGTGTGTGTGAGCGGGTGTGTGTGTGTGTGTATGTGTGTGTGTGTGTGTGTGTGTGTGTGTGTGTGTGTGTGTGTGTGTGTATGCACATGTGTGTATGAGCATTTGTGGGTCTATGCGCGTAGAGTATTAGTTTGTGAGCATGTGTTTCTATGTGTGTGTGCGTGCGTGTGATTTAATGACATCATGTAAATGTATAAATTAGAATGGCTACCCCTGCCCCCCATGGCTGCTCAGGACTCCATGGAGATGAGGTAATGATGGTCTGTAGATCCGTGTCATGAGGCTGGTGGTGGGGGGGCTTAGCTAAATACAGCATGGAGCTGGCAGCCCTTGTGTGTGTGTGTGTGTGTGCGTGTGATATGTATACTCATGGATTCCCACACACGATGCACTACCTTTTTTCTCCTACGTTTGACTGCACCTGCAGCCGCTGTGTTCTACATTTGTTATTCTGCACGAGTTTGAACGCGAAATGTTGCCCATCTCTGACATGGGAAGGTGGAGTGCGTTTGTTCATGTGTGTAATATAATGTGAAGTGAGTTAAAGCTCAATAAAATGAGCACCGGGCCTGCCTACTCAGCGAGCGCCCTGTTTAATGACTCTGAGCTATGAAAAGCAACTGCATTTTAACAGTGGCTTTGGGTGTGAGAGCTATAAATTGTTTGAGTGTTGATAGCTGATATCTGTGGTGTATTTTTGTGTGTCGCTGTGTGTGTCTGTGTGTGTGAGTGTCTGTGTGTGGTGCAGAGAGAAAGTGTGGGCGTGGGTGTGTGTTTTGCCTGTGTTTTGTCTGTCTGCTTCTGGTGTGTGTTTGTGTTAGTGTGTGTGGTAGAAGAAAATAGGGAGAAAATGTGTGAATTTGTTCTGTGTGTGTGCGTGTGTGTGTGTGTGTGTGTGTGTGTGTGTGTGTATGCGTATGTATAGTAAAAAAAAAGAGCAAGGGTGTGCGCTTACAGTGTGTGTGTGTGTGTGTGTGTGTGTGTGTGTGTGTGTGTGGTAGAGGAAGATAGCAAGTAAATGTGTGAATTTGTTCTGTGTGTGTGCGTGTGTGTGTGTGTGTGTGTGTGTGTGTGTATGCGTATGTATAGTAAAAAAAAAGAGCAAGGGTGTGCGCTTACAGTGTGTGTGTGTGTGTGTGTGTTTGTTTGTGTGTGTATGCGTATGTATAGTAAAAAAAAAAGAGCAAGGGTGTGCGCTTACAGTGTGTGTGTGTGTGTGTGTGCGTGCACGGCTTGTATATGTATGTGTGACCGTGCAATGTGTGTGTTAGTGCTTGCAAGAGTCTATGTGTGTATGCATCCGTAGCTTGTGTCTGTGCAGTGTGTCTGTGTGTGTGTGTGTGTGCGTGTGTGTGTGTGTGTGTGTGTGTGTGTGTATGTGTGTGTGTGTTTAAAGTTATGTTAAGAAACAGACGGGCTACTGCGAAAGAGGGAGCACCGCACTGCATTCCAGAGCTGTGAGTGGTTCATCTGTCACAGTGATGTCATGACAGCTTCAGTGTGTGCGTGTGTACGTGTGTCTGCGCGTGTGCGTGTGCATGTGTGCTTGTTTGGGTGTTTGTGTGTTGGTGGCGCCTGCTATCTCTCTCGGGTCCAAACAGAGCTTCTGTCCAGACCTTGTAGTACAGCTTCACCAGAACGGTTTCCTTTGCTACTCCACAGCTTATTCCTCCCAAATACCTCAACAGTTTCCACTATTGTCTCCTCAAGGTCTGAGCGTTGTGTGACGCGTGAGAAACTCCAGAGAGGGAGAGCGTCTGGCACTTTCTGTTTTAAAAGTAATTTAGTCCCCACTACCTGTCTGCAACAGTGACCCAATGACAGAAACTTTGAGCAACCCGGCTCACACATGTGCCTTATCTAATATCGCATACCTTATCTTACTTAGCTTTGCTCGTTTTGAAACGGCAACGCTGTCTCCACCACCGCCTTCACCACCAGCACCAGCACCACCATTTTGTGACCATATTAGAAAGTCGACCCAGTCATATCTAATGTCACTCACACACTCCACAAAGAGCGATGTATATGAATCCCCCTCACGACATATCTCATGTCGAGTTCATTTGGGATGATAATAAATCATTTGCTTCCAGCTCGTCCTTCATCCAAGACAAATATCACAGGTGTTTTCTTCCAGTATCTGGGAATAAGGAATGTGTGCAAGATGTATCGGTGAGTCAGGTGCATACACACCCCCTACTCTCCCCTCCCAAACACACACACACACACACACACACACACACACACACACACACACACACACACACACACACACACACACACACACACACACACATCCTTTCCCTGCATCCAGGGGGCGGGTCCAGTCCGGTATCCAGTTCTCTCTGGTCATCGCTCTCTCTCTGTGTGACACAGCCGGCTGCCCCCGGGATTTATGTTCACGGTCACGAGGCTGGTTTGTTCTTCAAACGCTGCAATGTGTCTGTCTCTCGTCATAGGCCAGCCAGGGGCCTGTCTGTTAAGCCACGCAACGCAGGTGATGGCTTTCCCCTAATGCTCTCTCTCTTTCATTCTCCCTCTCTCTCTGTCTTTCTATATCTCTTTCACTCTTTCTCTTTCTCTTTATCCCCCTTATGCTTTCTCTCTCAGTCTCTCGGCCTACCTTGCCCCCTCTCTCTCTCTCTCTCTCTCTCTCTCTCTCTAATAAGATACTGGAATTTCACATGCAAGTATCCTGTATACTTCAGGACGTGGGTGTCTAAATTCAAAAGAGAGTTTTTTGATGTTGGGAAAAGATCATGGAGAAAAGAATCTCAGCTATTTGGTCTCAGGGATTCCCCAGTCAGAAGTGCTCTCACCCTCTCTTTCTCTAATTCCCTCTCTCTCTCTCTCTCTCTCTCTCTCTCTCTTTCTCCCCATTTCCCTCTCTTTCATTTTTTAATTCTTTCTCACACATCCACACAGATTTCTCTCTCTCCACCACAAACGCACATAAAGAAACAGACATACACACACATACACACACGCACACACACACACACACACACACACACACACACGTATACACACACACACACACACACACGTACACACACAGACACACACACACACACACACACACACACACACACACACACACATACATCCATGCCAACCGACCTTCCCGTGTGCTGCAGCAGCATCGGAGACATTTGAAAGGAGGCTTTGTGTGAAGGTCAGGGTACTGTGTGGTATGAAGGTCTTTCGTCTGACATTCTAAGAGGGACCAGCTAGGACCCCCAGATTCTGGTCTCTGGTTACCAGGGGCTGAGATGAAGCCAGATACACGGGCTCCTGGGCTGGCCAGCAGGAAGCGGGGCGGATGCCTGGGTATTGTGTAAAGTGCGGATCTTGTGAAAGTGTCTGCGTTGTGTGTGCGTGTTTCTGACTGCGTATTTGGGCGCGTGTGCGTGCTCGCAAATGTCTCAACCGCTTTCAGAAGTGGTGTGTGTGTGTGTGTGCGTGTGTGTGTGTGTGTGTTTTTGTGTGGTGTGTGTGTGTGTGTGTGTGTGTGTGTGTGTGTGTGTGTGTGTGTGTGTGTGTCTGACTTACGGTAATAATTTCTGCATAATTATAAATCACGCTTAATCACAGGCATTACGATCATCATTAATGAGGTGGTGATGGTTTTAATGGTTTTCCTGGTGAATGCAGGTCAAGCAAATTTCAGAGGAACTATATTGTGACATTCTGGACTTCTCTCGTAAGTCTAGATTGTTGCATCATGCTTACAGAATGACCTCCAAAAAAAAAACTGCAAACACAATTCTGTTTTAACACATGCAATTCATCCTGTTGAAGGCTTATTCGTGTCCTCAGGTGCAGAAACGAGTTCCCCGAGACATAATCCGTAGTAGAGTTTATACAACGCAATCTCCATTCCAGTCCAAAGTTGAACAGGTGCCTCCAGAGGTGGCTGCGTGACGTAAACCTCGGTCAACGTCCAGTATCAATACGCCCCATAGAGAACTAGACATGAACAACCGGAACCCCTCATCTCCTGCAGGGGGACTATAAATAGAGGTGTTATTTCTCTCTCAATAATTTGAGAGGCTTCTTAATGGCCTTTGAATTTCTATTCTTCTTCTGACTGGTCAGCCTGGATTCTTTTGAAAATTTTCAGAATGTGTGTGTGATGACACAGCACCAGCCCTTCATGGGAAGTGAAACTGCCGAGTGGGGTGACGAAAGACCACTTAGCCAACTTGTAAAAATGAGGGCCTCAAGATCGACCTTGTTTATGGTCCATTTTTCTTACCGCCTCCGACACCCACACTCACAACCCTTCCCTTTGCGTGCCTTAAACTGGATTCCCCCACCCCCACCCCTTTATTGCGTGAAACCTATAATGATAAGAGGGTAGAGGTAATATTTAACCAACTGTTTCTCCTGGCAACGGCGGGGAGGAATGTTACGAGCCACTGAAAACATCGATACACAGAAGGGTTCTCCCCCAGGTGACAGGAGGGACAGGTACAGCGGGCGCTTTGACCTGAAGCCTCTTATCGTCCGAGAGCAATCTGAGTCACGTGTGCTGGAATGAATACGCAACGATGCCCAGAAACTGGGTTAGAAAAACCTACCATTGTATCCTCTCCTTGACCGATATTCTCACTATAATGGATGTGGAATGTGGATGTGAACGGGAATACATTTTTTATATCTGATTGCTCGTGCCAATGTGAATATACTCACATCGATGATAATAATTGATGATCGATAATTGATTACATGTCAGAAATTCATTTTGTGAGTCATCATATGACTCTCACTTTTATTCCTTCCAATGTGTCCCAGTGACCCTGTGTATCGTCTAGTGAGTTCTACTACAGGTGTGCCCTGCTAGTCTTCCTGTAGGTGTGTCTGCACACATTCAGGCTGTCTGAATCACTTGGGCCGTCTGCCCTGGCCCAGTGTGAGACCTTGTGGAGGTGAAACGCAGCGTATACGACATTCTGGGATCTCTTTATGTGATTATGCCCACATATTTGACCCTATACCCTATTTTCTGATGTGTTTATACCTGCATATCTCCCTATTCTGGTCTCTCTCAGTCACTCAGCCACTGAAAGGAAGTGAAAAACTACAAGAGGGATCACCTGCCATTTCTGGCTTGATGGCATATCAGGAATATTGTGAAATACTTTAGATCAGATCAGTTTATCTGCTTTACATAAGCAAGTATTTGAATTGTGTCTGGTGAAACAAAGGGAAATTTTGTTTCCCACACAACTGAATTTGTCGGAGGAGCTGTGATCACAGTGATGAGTGCACATTTCTACAGTTGCATTGACTCAGCAAGTAACACATCGCCACAGATACACACATATGCACACAGATACACACACATACCGACCGACCGACCGACCGACCGACCGACACACACACACACACACACACACACACACACACACACACACACACACACAAACACTAATACCGACACATGCACACGCACACACACACAAACACACACACACACACACACACGCGCGTACACACACTCACCCACACCCACACACATACCGACACACACACACACACACACACCCACACACACAGAAGGATCCGGGAACAATGATTCAACTCTAAAACTATGGTTCTAATCTGTTGAGTTTGCTCCACTATAATGCAATCCTTACTCAAGTACTCAAACCATTTAATATTTAAACAGGAGTTTCTGTTTTTCTTTTAATGTATCAATAATTGTCTGCTATTTCTTTACTCCCCATTCTCATAATGACCCTTTACTCATCGCACTGTTTATTGTGATTTGCCCATACTGGACGCCATCAGGTTTTTCTGCTACTCTTTGCCAACAAAAAACTTGTTGAAAACAATGCGGTGATTCGACGTCCTCCAACACAATCAAAGGCTTGAGGGTTGTCTCCAGATAGAATCTTCTTTCGCTCGTGTTTGACATTTGCCCTGTCTCTGACGGAGACCGCGGGCCGAAACACCTTGTCTTAGACGGCGGAACATTCCAGCGAAGACATGCGATATGTTTAATGGAAACAGAGCTTGGGGATTACTTTCTGTCACCTGTTTGTTTGTGTATCTGTGTGTGTGTGTGTGTGTGTGTGTGTGTGCGCGTGTGTGTGTGTGTGTGTGTGTATGTGTGTCTGTCTTTCTGTCTGTCTGTCTGCCCATGCTGTGTTTGTATTTGTCTGTCTGTCTGTTTGCGTGTGTGTGTGTGTGTGTGTGTGTGTGTGTGTGTGTGTGTGTGTGTGTGTGTGTGTGTGTGTGTCTGTGTGGCAACAAGAGAGCGTCTGCCTACGGGGGTCTTTATGCGTATGTTTACAGGTATTAAAACAACAAGGATGGTACTACCTGTGACTCAGATACTGCCTGCATGTAAATCATAACTGTCATTAGGCCTAAACTGATGATAGAAGAGGTTGCTTCAGGCTACAATTAACGCACTTTATGCAATATTCAACCCCTTACCTCCAGACATGCACACCCACACTCATATATCACATTCCAGTGATTTCCTGTCAGAGCTTGCATTGAACCTGCACAGAGTGCGTCTTCATTATGCTGGTGGTTTGTGATTTAACCAAAGCAATTGGCAAACAAGAGTGCTGTATTTTTCCATGGTAATGGGAAGTTGTAGTCTTCTAGGTGAACTTTCGTAGATGTTTGAAAGTAGCCACAGCGGAATAACAGTACTGTGAACGCATGGTTGGCACTACATAAGCAGGCCCATTAGGCAGACTTCCAAGTGATTGAACCTCAGTCTATTAAAAAGCACTCATTGGGCATTTCAATGCCACATCGTGTTTTCATTTTAATAGCTCTGGTGCCTAGCTGTCTCTTGGTCAAAAAATAATGCCACTTTGCATGTCTTTATACGAGGGAGTTAGCAAACAAAGGCGCAAATGCTGAAATAGCCTGGCCCGGCTGTCAACACATTCCGTAAAAGTGACACCGAAAGGCCTATAAACCAGCGTTTTCTGTAAGTGCTGGGAAACGCTTTTACCTTGGAGACCGAGAAAATGTCCCAACTCATACAAGAAGCAGGAAGTTTGCGCCTGACTGCTGGGTGTTAAACACAAAACAAAATAAAAGCCAAATATAGTAACCCCAAAAGCTCCGGTTGGCTGTGTTTCAGACCCAGAAGGAATAAGAGAAAGTGCACATGCTTCATGCTCATTGTGTGTGTTTGTGTGTGTATCTGTTTGTGTTCATGTGTGTACGTGTATCTGTGTCTGAGTGTGTGTGTGCACGTGTGTATGCGTGCACGTGTGTGTGTGTGTGTGTGTGTGTGTGTGTGTGTGTGTTTGTGTGTGTCTGTGTGTGTGTGTGTATTTGGTGTGTGTGTGCGTGTGTGTCTGACAGGGCTATAAATGCAAGGCAATTGTATTGTTGGAGCACCTCAGATATTCCAGTGCCCAGGCAAGGCTGGTTTTCCCCATCCATTCAACTGAAGGTCAAGAGTTCCACAGTAAAAAAAGACAACAAAGAAAACACAAAGACTACTTCGGTTGGGCCTGCCGGTAAAATCCCCCCCCCCCTCTCGGGCCCCACATTCCACCACTGCCACCAC
>NC_136943.1:7103919-7108919 GCF_949987615.1 Pollachius pollachius
AAATAATTCAGCAGAGGGTAGGATGTGTAAACCAGAGGGGGGGATAATCCCCACCATCCCCACAGGCAAATCGCACCCTGGTTGAATACTTTAATCTAAAACGCAACAAACTGGTCCAACCTGTTGAAAGGAGCACCTGCAAGGAGGAGGATGAGCACAGGCACACACACACACACACACACACACACACACACACACACACACACACACACACACACACACACACACACACACACACATATAAACATACAAAGGCACACACACAAAGCCGCACAATAAAGAAAAGGAAAGGGTAACCCTGGCCATGTAGTACACAGTGAAACAAGAGATGAAGGTAAGGTAATTCCCCTTGCCTTTGCTTCTAGACATATCAGCCAAGCCATACTATCCCTCCTGCTCTCATAAAGGGAACACACAGACAAAGATCCCGGGCCTTTGCCTGGCTTTTGAGACCAACAACGCAGAGAAAACATATGCATTCAATTAGCCCTCCTGGCATGAAGCACCAGGGGTTTCTAGGAACCAGTAATGACTGACGTATTAAACTCACAGCCCTACGCACTTTAATGAGTTTGTTTTCTCTGCTTGGGGGTCCCCTGAGAGTAACTGTAGAAATCAGACTTGGGTTCACTTCCATTAAGAGCAAGCACTTTGGACGTAATGTGAGTTGACACAACACACACACACACACACATACGCACACACATATGCTCATGCAGCACTAGGGATGCAAGCGCTGGATATTAGCCAATACCGACTGACTGAAGGGCGGTCTCTCTCTCTGCTCCCATCCCACCCCTCTCTCTCTCTCTCGCTCTCTCTCTCTCTCTCTCTCTCTCTCTCTCTCTCTCTCTCTCTCTCTCTCTCTCTCTCTTTCTCTCTGTGTGAGGCCCAGAGCTTTGAAGTCAACCCACGGTGGACCAATCCTCTGAGACAATGACTTGTGAGAGGTGATGACGTCACCTCCTGCCATGCCTCTCTTATGTGTTTGTGTGTGTGTGTGTGTGTGTGTGTGTGTGTGTGTGTGTGTGTGTGTGTGTGTGTGTGAGTGTGTGTGTGTGTGTGTGTGTGTGTGTGTGTGTGTGTGTGTGTGCATGTCTGTGTGTGTGTCGGTCCTCGCTCAGGGAGAGGGAGGGTGGGGGTTTGACATTCAACCACCCACTCTCATGTGGACTAGCCTATGCAGCGGAAGGAGAGTGGTGTTAATGAGGAGGTGGGTGGATGTTGCTGTGTTCAGTCAAAGCCAGCTCCACCGCCCGACTCCAACCCCAAAACCACAGCTTCCTATGAAAGGCTTTGGGCTTTTTTGTTCTCGTTTTTTGTTCTCGCAAAGCTGTGTGTGTTGTATCGTGTGCTTTCCTTCAAACTGCCCTTCGACCCCTTTCTGAATCGTAGGCCCCCCATCGTTTCAAGACGGGCTTCCTGGGAACCGAGCAGGAGATGAAGGGTGGGAACGGACCCAGAGCGGCGGGAGTGTGATGGAATGTCAGGGACAATAAAGATGCCACAGTGTGTGGAACCTGTTATTACTGTCAGAGAGCTCCCGGAGACGCACACACACACACACATACACACCTGTGCCAACGCTCAACAATCGCACCAGTGTTTGTCTCCGGCCGGGTCTCCGGGCCAACTTCTGGAGGTTGTGAGGCTGTGACTCGTTGCCGTAAGGGGAGTGTGTTGGGGAAGGGGTGAGCAGCAGGTTAAAGGAACATTTGGTTAGATATGGGACCCGTGTATTAATAGAGTCCCGCATAGCTGTGATACTCGGCCTCTGAGGCAATCTTCCCTCGCTGGACGTGCCGATCGGAATGTCCTTCATGGTAAACATTTGTAAATCAAAAAAGGTGTCCATTTTTACACCGCGTTGGAAGCTATTCGCGGATGGGAAACAATCCATGCTATTTTGCTGTAAAAAAGTCCTGTTTTTACGGCATCACAGTCACTGTAAACGACACATCCCTGTTTGCCCACCACAGATGTGTCACGTTCAGATCCCAGGCTCCTAGTGCTGTCGCGCGCCAGGGCTTTGGTGCTCGATCGAATTCCCGTAATCTGCGCTGGAGAAGGGGGGAGAAGGGGGGAGAGGGAGAGGTAGAGCCCTTTTTCTAACACCAGTACACAAAGAGCCCGCCTGAATGAGTGACTCATCGGGGAGAGAAGGGGGCTTAGTAATCACTCTAAAAACCATTGCGCTGTCTCGACAGTTGCAAAACTGTCGTGTAATGCAATTTTTGATGGCTTTTCAAGGCTAGGGAGAAAATACTGGTGCTGAGTGAACCAGGTGTGTGTGTGTGTGTGAGTGTGTGCGCGCGCGCACGCGTGTGTGTGTGTGAGTGTGTGCATGTGTGTGCGTGTATGTGTGCATGTGTGTGTATGTGTGTGTGTGTATGCTGAGCCGGCTACACGCAGCATATTGCTAATCATTTCCATCTTTCAGTCAGCGACCGGGAACGACTTAGCGAAGGCTTACCACATCGTAGAGGCCGCTAAGTGGTCCCCCGCGACTCCAAACGACGGACACAATTAAGCTAGCTGTGATTCGCTAGCTGTGGTAAGCCTGCTAAGGAAAGATCAATCTGGCTTCACAGATTAGCTGGCCTGTAATGAGCCCAGCAGGAGAGGATTTGTCAACTCTAAATAGCAGAAGTGCCTCTACAGACCAATACCATGTGCTCGAGGTTGAGAGGGAGTGTGTATGTGTGTGGGTGCGTGTGTGTGCATGTGTGTGTGTGTATGTGTGTGTGTTGGTGTGGGTGTGTCTGCGGAGTGTGTGGGTGTGTGTGTATTTGTTTGTGTGTGTATGCCTATGTGTGTGTGTGTATTCCAGTGTGTGTGTGTGTGTGTGTGTGTGTGTGTGTGTGTGTGTGTATATGCTCGACGTTGAGAGGGAGTGTGTGTGTGTGTGTGTGTGTGTGTATGTGTGTGGCTGTGTATATTTGTGTGGGTGTGGCAGTGTCTGTGGAGTGTGTGGGTGGAAATAAATTATTTATTTGTGTGTGTGTGTGTGTGTATGTTTGTGTGTTTGTGTATGTGTGTGGGTGTGTGCGTGTGCGTGGATTGTGGCTGTGGGTATACATTGTGTGTGTGTTTGTGTTTGATCCATATTTGAGAGTCCACTTGTATGCAGCATACAGTCAGAGGGAGGTGGGGGTAGGCAGGCCATTGAGACATGCTTGGCTTTCGCTTTTCATCTAGAAGACGCCATCATGACCATGACCTCATCCCTTGGAAAAAAAAAGTCCCCTTTTCCTGCCTTTCTCTTTTTTTCTACCTTCTCATCCCTTACTCTCTCTCTCTCATCTCTCTCTTCTGTCTCTTCCCCTTCACCAGTCGAACGGCAAGATCTCATTGTTGCATTCCAGAGCCCCCACACTGTCTCTGTCTGCGGGGGGGAAGAGAGGGACAGAGAGTGAAATGAAACTCTGTGAGAGGTCAGGGCCATCTCTCTCTCTCGTTCTCTGTCTCTGTGTCTCTGTCTCTGTGTCTCTCTATGTGTCTCTGTGTGTGTGTCTCTCTCACTTTCTCCCCACACTCTCTCTCTCTCTCTCTCTCTCTCTCTCTCTCTCTCTATCTCTCTCTCTCTTTCTCTCTCTCTCTCTCTCTCTCTCTCTAGCGTGTGGGCTGGTGGGTCGCCCTCACACAGAGAGGATTTACGACTGAGGAAAGGGAGAGTGAATCAGGGGTGTCAAAGGTGGCTGGAAGACTGGACGACTGGAAGACTGGATCAGATTTCAGATTTCTTTTGATTGCATCACTTGTTTGTTTCACAGAGCTCCATTGAAGCAGATGTTGTTCTCACGCCGGGAGAAAGGATTCTTCCGGTAAGAGACAAACCGAGCCCATGTGGCCAATACATCCACAACAGTACAGAGGAGCAGATTACATGTTAGGGGTTAAGGGTTAGCTGTGTCACAGAGAGAGTGAGAGAGAGAGAGAGAGAGAGAGAGAGAGAGAGAGAGAGAGAGAGAGAGAGAGAGATGGGGAGGGAGGGAGGAAGAGGGAGGGAGAGAGAGATAGAAAGAGGGAGATGGGGAGGGAGGGAGGGAGAAAGAGGGAGGGAGAGAGATGGAGAGGAAGTGAGGAAGGAAGAGAGAGGGAGAGTGAGAGAGAGAGCGATGGGGAGGGGGGGAGGACGAGAGAGAGAGAGATAGTGAGAGAGAGAGAGATGGGAAGGGAGGGAAAAAGAGAGAGGAAGGGCGAGAGAGAGGGAACTCTCCAGTTTTTCCCTCTCTAGCCTTTAATTAAGAGAAAAGAAAAATATACTGAGGTTGATTTTTATTTTTTTTATCCCTCAATGGAAACCCCTTTAAAGTACCAAGGAACTTTGAAAGAAGAAAAAAGGTGAAGGAAGGAGGGTTTTTTTCCATATTTCCAGATAAAGACCAGGTCACGACCGAGAAGAAAAAGAAAAGAAAGAAAAAGAAAAAAAGCGGTTCATTCATGTTCACGGGCCGCGGGCCGCAGAGGAACCAGGCTTAAGGGGAGCGTCTTGGTGCCCACACCCTGGCCCCACCACAGCCTTCTGCCTGCTGGGGCTGCCTGAGCTGCCCTCCACTCCACATGCCCCGGTGCGTCAGCCTGCACACACAGCACAGCCGCGCACGCCTGCTCCCGCTTCGAGCCCGGCCGGAGGATGTCTTTCCGCCACACGCGTGCACGCGTGCACACGCACACATCCACTTGCAAATGCAAAACCACACACACACACACACACACACACACACACACACACACACACACACACACACACACACACACTGGCCGGATACTGGCTTTTTGGACAGCCTCCTGTCAGGGGCAGAGAAAACAAATGAGTCAAACATGCGGTCATCCCTTCTTCCTGTCTGCACATAGGAACCCCCCAGATGTTAGGGCCATGTGTGTGTGTGTGTGTGTGTGTGTGTGTGATTTGTGTGTGTCAGTGTATATACAGGAGCACAAGCTTCTTCACATTTTAACGCGGGACACATGGATTTACACAGGACGTGATGAATGAA
>NC_136943.1:7113919-7238919 GCF_949987615.1 Pollachius pollachius
GATTAAAATATCCACAGAGACAGACAACATATTATGACGGCGAACAGGTAGCTGTCATTGATACATTTGGGGGGTGGAGCCCTAAGTAAGTGTCTGATCAATGAATGTATCTAATTACCAGAGTTTAGCTTGGGAGCCAATGGCCACCAACAATCTCAGCTATTAATTACATATTAATAGAAACAAATTGCCGCTAAATGTATCAATAAATATTGGCAATTACCAAATAGAAAAAGACAAAACGTAACATTTTGACAAACAAACAGTGCATCTTGAGTGGATGATAGCAGTTCAATTCTGCATAAATACATACATAAATAAATAAATTTAAATAAAGATCGTATAAATAAAAAAGCTTTTACTGTACACGGGAAAGAAAATAACAATTGTGCGGGAAAATATAAAACGCTGTCTTCAAAAAAAACCCAAAAAACATAATACTCCAGGTTGACCTCTGATTGTTGTGGGGCATTGGAGGGGGTAGGGGGGAGGGGGTAGGGGGGATGAAGATGTATATCCCGTAAAGTCTTCATTTCCTGGTATAGTCTCTTTTTAATTTACTTTTTTTACACAGCCGAGACGCCGCGTTGAGTCCTAGACTAGACTTGTTCCTTCCTTCGTGCTCTCGCCCACTGTTACTTCGCGTGCTCATCACATATCCTGTCCACCGGCCAGCCCTGTACTCCACTTCCAGGTGGTCCCTTTGAAAGAACGGCCCTCAGGGACCCCTTGGCCCCGCCCAGGTACTCGCGGTGAGTCCCTTGATTGCTGAGCAGCGGGCCAGACGTCGGGGCCCTCTCTGTTTCCCTTCTTCCTGTAGCTTCCTTCTTCCTCCCAAGTCCTTCGTTTACAGTTCTCCTTTCTATTTTGAGGTAGAATTTCCGCAGCTTCGCCTGAAATAAGGAAAAAAGGGGGGGGGGGGGATAATGAGCATGGTTTCTTTTTGTGTAAAACCGGGAAAACAAAATGGAAACTGAACCGATAAGTTAAGGCTAGGATTTCTGTTTTGATGTTGTCTCATGTTCGATTTGTGCATGAATTTGTGTGTGGGTGTCACTCTGTCAATTTCAGGTTTGGTTTGTCTGTGCTACGAGTGAGACTGTTATTGAGCACTCACCCCCATTCTTTCTCTTCAGTGGTGGGGTGCTGAGCCTAGCTTCACCTTCTCCTCATTCTCAATGTCGTAAGCCCCCCTCTTGTGAAACCTATCAGACATAGCAAAGGGAAATCTGGTTTAGTCTAGGGATTATACATCACCACAAACCATTTACAATTCCCTCCAAACCCGGTTCAAAATCTCATATCTGTGTGTTGTTGGCGAGTATTGTAGTAACGCATGCAGTTGTTTACTGGGTATCCGCAATGAGTTTTACAGTGCATGTGAAGTGCCTTTGACTGTGTGTGTATGGGTATGTGTATCTGTGTGTCTGTCTGTGTCTGTGTGTGTGTCTGTCTGTATGTGTGTGTGTGTGTGTGTGTGTGTGTGTGTGTGTGTGTGTGTGTGTGTGTGTGTGTGTGTGTGTGTGTGTGTGTGTGTGTGTGTGTGTGCATTGTACATACCTGAGGGCTAATAGAAGGCCTATGATGGTGAGACAGAGCGTCGACAACACCACTGCCACTACCGCCAGGGCCGTAGTCCGGCTGAATCCCTCCTCGGGCTTCACCCCCACAGACAGGGTGAAGAACTGACACCTATCCCCGGAGTAGCTCGGAAGGCATCTAAAGACAAGAGCGCAGTTCATCAGCACCGTCATTGTGATGAGTCGCAATGCATTAAGTGAAGTCAGCACCTTGAATTTAATTAAAAAACGTAACGCAGGTCTATACTTACACACAGGCCACCCGGATGTCCTTGTAATAATGGCAGGTGCCGTGAATGCAGAAATTCTTGTACTTCTTCAGACATGGATTCCTCTTCCTCCCTTGGCCCTTTCCCTTCTTCTTGCCTTTCCCCCTCCTCTGAGTCCTCTCAGGCTGCTCCGCTGACAGAATGCTGGCACTGTCCTTCGGCTTGCTGGACATAGCGACTGAAGCGGGAGGAAGACAATGTTGAAACAACGGCAAAGGCTTTGCGAGTCAAACCACCAAGACATGAGCACTCTACTAGTGGTGGGTGAAGTTCAGGGGACAATGTTTTTTAGGCCTACCTCTTGGTAGGTCCATATCTCCAGACAGCTCATAGTCCTCCTCGTTGTCATAATTGTCTTCATAATAACTGTTGTCGTAATCGGCGGTGGTCCTCGCCACACCTGCGTTGTCCTCCTCTATCCTGTCAATCCGTGTGTCCAGGAGGTTGATCACAGCCGTATGGTGCCTTTCACTGTCATGCCTGTCCACTGCTGCGCCACTTGTCAGCCGGGACGCCACTAAAGGAAAGCAAACGAAAAACAAACAAAAATAAACATGACAATTAACCCAGTAACCAATTGGCAATTGGAATGGCTTCCAATGGATGAAGCAGAATGGTGAGCGTGAGTGTGAGTGTGTGTGTGTGTTTGCGTAGGTGCGTGCGTGCGTGGAGTAGAGTGGCAGGCGAAGGCAAGTCAGAACATGTAGCGCATGGCGCGCGTAATGCGCTCCAGGTGGATTGGCACTCAAGACACAAGAGGAATGGATCATTTTGGGATGCGAAAAGTAGTGTGGGTACGGGAAACCTGTCGTGCTCCGCCGCATTTTCATAAATAGACAGTTAGCAAATGCCAGTCCAAAATACGAGTTAAAAATAAAACTATCCAGTTACATTAAGCATGGTACTCTAAAATAAGAGAGATGACCCGATTCGTTTTCAAATAGCTTTCCCAGACAATATTTCGTCGCTCTGTAAACTACACAGTTTGCATGACGTAAAGGTCATGGTTAACAATATATACACAAGGATGCCTCCAGAACAACAGAACCAACACAGCGAGCGTTTACGCATGACAAAGATTAGAACATAACTAAATGAGTTGGAGAGGGATACATTCGCAACGTCCCAAGATAAACTTACCAAAGGCGTGAACGAGCAGGAGCGCGATTCTGAAGATCCTCATGTCTTTAAATTCCAGGTAAAAAGTAATGGGCAATTTAAAAAAGAATAAATAATGGTTTAAGCAATAGTATTTCCTTCACTCCCGGTTGATACTTGTTGTTGTTGTTGTTTTCGTCGTTGTAAATGGCGATGAAATCACTCGGAGAATGCTTCAATGTTCAACGTGAAGAGATGAGGGGTCTCGAGTGGCACAGACTTCTCCGACTCGGTAGGTTAAGGAGCGTACGAACAGGGAGAAGTCAGTATTTATAGTATTTTACAAACCACGCCCATCATAGGATGGTGGCTCCCAATACATTATTTTATGCTAGCCTACATGTTGGACAAACGTTTGTCATTTTTGGGGTGATTTCTTAAATACTGTTGTTTTTTTCTTGACTAATGTGTACATATTATTTCACTCATTGGATTATTCTTCCATGTCAAAAGAATATGCCCTGTTGCACTCTGTAATTTGATTTAATGGAAGGATACCCCATAATGAAAAAATGAAATGTCACACAATCTATAGTTGGTATTACACAGTGGTTACACAAAACTTGTTTTTCAACTCATTTTGAAGATTTGTAAATTAAGTCCCAACCCATTGGGCAATATTGTTGTCGGTTGAGTATTTGTATCCAAGTGCTCATCATATTGTGTATACTTAGATTATTCAGTAGGACAGCTGAAAGCAAATTAAGCAATACAATGATCTTAAAACAAAAGTATCAGTACAAATGGAAGAATACGTGAGTGAAGTCTGTCATCATAAGGTGGAACAACAGGGATTTAGTCACCCAGGAACTACAATGCCACAGGAATGACTTACATCCTCATAATGCCGGCTTATTCAGCAGGAAGAGGGAGTACTGACTATTGTAGCCTGGATTATTTAGCTTTTTGTATGATGCTACCCATGTAGCCATAAAATAAGATGTGAGAATGGTAAAAGTGATGGTAGGGGTCGGGTGACGTGAGCATGTGACTAAACATATGAATGTAACAGAGTCAATAACTCTGTTTGAGTTAAAATTATTTTCTGTTTTTCAACACACAAGATTTGCCTCTGCTTACTGATTGTTTGTAAGCACTGATAGGATAACATAACAGGTGGTTTTGGTCAGCGACAGAGAGACAGAGGGAGAGAGTGACAGTGTGCATCATATTCTTGCACTACAAGACATCTGGTAATGGCTAGACATGAGCTTCAACACGATCCTAAATGAATACAGTGATGGAAGGATTTGAACACGTCATCTGCAGCTAGCGGAATACAGAACCAGACTGAAGGGACAGAGATGTATAACAGCTGTCTCGATGGCATCATCTGCTTTGACGTAAATATTGAGACATTTGAGAAGCTAATCAATTACCAAATAAATAAATAAATCGTATTTTAGCTTAACTTCAACATTTCTAGTTTAAAGTAAAGTTTCTCGGACAGTTTGTCTGACTTCTTTGCTTGGGTGTATATATTTCGTAATGATTTATGCTTCATTGATCTGGGCCGAATCACTGGGACTTAAAATCAGTTGAGGACTTAACATTGGATTTGATCTTTGACTCACACAGGAAAACCTCAATCATCAGCTGTCCATCAATCACCGCCATCAGCTGTCAGTCACAAACGACTGGTCTTCTAGCTGTAGCCAGGAGTCCATATAATATAAACACTTTGTAGCACCTCTTCTTTACTCTTTCATTGGGAAATGAGAATACAAAAAATTAAATGTGTTTTTATCATAAAAAAGAACATGTGACAATGTGTGGGCACTACACAATATGTTGAGGACTATGTGTTTCATTTAATTACTTCCAAATGTGTTTTTTGCAACCGGCTTAAACGACTCATAGGAACACGTGGTGATGAAATTAGTATTATTGGTGAGCGAGCAGACCTCCCGCTGGCGCTCCCCACTCCACACTGAACTACTGCCAACGCTCCCCAATTCGCCCACTCTTGTTGTCTATGTTTGCCTGACACCTTCTGGTTTAAATGTGTAACTGCGTCAAACAAATCTATTGATTTTATTCAATTTGGTTAGTGGTATTAGGTTAGTAAGAAACATGTTATGGTAAGTGGTTATTTTTTAATGTTCCAAAACGTACAGGTACAAAATAAGCGGAGCCAGGGTCTATTGATTTTTTTCTGGTATAAATTCTTATTCAGGACCCAGGATCAGGATCTACAATCCAATTGACATTCTAGATGCGTAGTTTCATATGCCAAATCAATAAATAGTATCATGTACCACCCACATTGCTGTCGTCATGTGCTATCTGTTTGTTAGAATTACATCAGTCAGAATAGCAAAATCAAATTACTATATATCGTTCAATATTTGGCCCAAACCAATCTCAACCTTTTACAACCCCTCTAAAAGTTGAGGGGTTTCAAAAATGTTCCAATATATTGTGGGGTCAATCAGATCAATAAGATCGCTCAAAATTATTATATATATATTTTTTCAATATTTAGAACTCCTTCCTTCAAGGTATAAGGATAAGTGAAATGTCTTCTGAAAGAAAAGCATGTGAGCTCATGACATGCGTCGATTTATTACGACTGATCGAGTCTCGCATCAGATGCGATTGCTCTGGTCTAGTCACGTGCTAACTGGCAGAAATGGCCGACGAGGCAGGAGAAATAAACACAGCCCTAGAGGATGGTGAAGCAAAACAGACCGAACATGAAGTTTTAGAAGTTTCTACCCACAGCAACGAACCAACTGACGAACAGGTTCAGAATGATGAACCCATTGCTGAGAGCACTTGGACTGCACCAATTTTCTCGCTGGCCCGAAAGGCAACGGAGACGATCAGCAGTGGGGTCAGCTACGGTGCTTCTCTCAGAAACTCCACATCATTATCATCTATCAGCTCTGCGACCGAGAAACCCCCTGAAAATGACTCCAGCCGTGCCAAAATGCTCACAGGTTTGTTATTTGCAACCACGCCTTTTTTCATATTCAAAGCTCGCAGTTTATGATCGTTATCATTAGTTTGCGGACTCCATCGTTAATCTGCTCGCTTCCTCTTTGCTAGGTTTATTATGCCAAGTTCAAACAGGTCACATGATGCAATGGTTTCCAACTTCATTATATGCATAAATTATCTCGAATTATCAGCTGTCAAGCGGCCTCAGTGACTTGACCGATTGCATCTCATGGCTCCTAATGATTAGCTCTTTTGTTTCAATTCTTACTTACAAAAAAAACAACACTTTTTAACTCTTCTGACTTTGTACCATTTTCAGCTTTGCCAACTAAAAGCCCCATGTCGATAGAGAGGTCCAACCTTCTGAGCATGATGAAGCTTAGTATTAAAGTATTAATCCAGTCCTCTCTGAGTCTGGGCAGAACTTTGGACTCTGAGTACCCTCCACTGCAGCAGTTTTTTGTTGTTCTGGAGAGCTGTCTGAAACATGGGCTGAAAGGTAAGACTTGACTGTAAAGAAAAAAGCATGGTTTCTTGCCGTTTGTTTTCAAGGGAAGAACCAATCACCACTCCACATTCATCGCCCCTTACCTTTCTGTATTTTTCCAGTAAAGAAGTCATTTATTGGCCAGAGCAAATCAATCTGGGGGCCTCTGGAAATGGTGGAAAAGTTGTGTCCAGAGTCCACTGATATAACCACAAGTGCTCGAGACCTTCCTAGTCTTAAGTGAGTAGTAAAAAGTGCCAAAAAAATAAAGCAGTGTGGTGCTGCTGAAATCAACCTATTAATCTCTTCGTTTTACCTCTCCCTTTTCAGGACAGGGTTAGGAAGAGGGAGAGCCTGGCTACATTTGGCCCTCATGCAAAAAAGGTTGGCAGATTATATGAAAGCCCTGCTGGATCGCAAAGATCTCCTGAGGTGAGATGCTGGTTTCCAGCAACTGGACTTGATAATAAGTTACACATTCCTATTTCAATATTATAGCCCCCCCCCCCCCCCCCCCCCCCTTTGTAGATGTGATGTATGCCTTCCTGCCTGCTCTTTCATTGTCATCACTTGACACTTCTTTTTTTGCAGTGAGTTCTATGAACCGGGATCATTAATGCTAGAAGATGAGGGGACTGTGATTGTAGGACTTCTGGTTGGCCTCAATGTCATTGATGCAAACCTTTGTATCAAAGGGGAGGATCTGGACTCTCAGGTGAGAGATGGACAAAGAAGCACACTTTATGCAATGGCTTTGGCTGCAGCAATCTCTGTAAATTTCAACTGGGTGGAATGGGATGGGGAGCATTTATTGATCTTGGTCATTGTTTACGTTTAACAGGTGGCAGTCATTGACTTCTCCCTGTACCTGAAAGATACTGCCAACACTGAACCACCCAAGGAGTAAGTGTCCTACCTCAACTGCATTCTGATGTTTGTCGACTTGATTTATATTGATGGTTTGTTAGAAGTAATAAGTGTAATCACCGGTTACCTCGTCTTCAAAAACCAGTGAATCAAAGATGACTGCCATATTGGATCAGAAGCACTACATTGAGGAGTTGAATCGCAACCTGAGTGGCACAGTTACTGACCTCCAGGCCAAGATGGACTCCCTAGAGAAGACCAACAACAAACTTGTGGATGAGGTGGGTTTTATTTTCAACTTATCCAACGTAGCCATAGCCCAATAACAATGGCTTGGTTGGATTTGGATCCATTCAAGGACCAATGCTTAATTTCCCGGTAAACAACCCAAAAAAAGCTTTTCACCTTTTAGGGTAATGACACAAATGTGGGTGTGATTTTATTTATTTTTCCAGTTGACTGCAGCCACAGATAGAATAAACTCTTTGTGTGAAGAACAGCATACCCTGAAACAAGAGAATGAGGTTATCTTGCAGTCCAGCCAGAGGAAGGAAGAGGTGAGCAGTGTTTTCTTGGTTTTGATTTATTTCCATTGTTCTACCTTTTGCATGCAATCCATTGGAAGGGAAAGTATGTTTCTCACACTGTCGTGCTGTTTGATTCCAGGTGACTCTCCAGGACAGCCAGGTTGAGCTGGAGACATACAAACAGAGCCGCCAGGGCCTGGATGAAATGTACAACGTTGTGTGGACACAGTACAAGGAAGAGAAGCGCATTCGGCAGGTCGGATACCGTATGCTAAATGACAACATTTGCCCACCGGTCTTCCATTTTAAAAAAATTGGAAACCAAACGCATAAAATGGCAGGGATGTTATTTATTAACATGGAGGGACGCAGTTTAAATAGTAACTTCCTCTTCCATACAGTCCAACTGCACTTGGACCCTATAGAAACTGTCTTCTCAACAAGGGGCATGCCTTAAAGGTCCCATGACATGCCACCAGGTGTGAGTGTGATTAGCCGTTACAAGCCGTTTTGAAAATCTGGCTCTTCTGACCCTAGATGTGTGACGAAAAGATGAGCAACGCTTGCTACAGTCCACTGGGTAGGCTGGTAGACTGTTCTATCCAGCGTACATCTAGGTGGGCACGCCCACTTGTGATGTCAGAGGAGCCCAATTTTCAAAACGGCTTGTAACGGCTAATTACACTCATTCCTGGTGGCATGTCATGGGACCTTTAAGACAGGGAGTAAAGGGTTAGATGATGGCCTGGGTTGACAGATGGATTTGGTTTATTAGGTTGGAGTCAGAGCTCAGAACTGAGAGTGTGTGTGTGTGTGTGTGCATTAAATAAGGAGTTGGAGCGGGAGCTGGAGCTGCAGGTGGGACTGAAGCAGGAGATGGAGGTGGCCATGAGGCTTCTGGAGAAAGACACGCATGAGAAACAGGACACGCTCGCAGCCCTGCGGCTCCAACTCGACCAAGTCAAGACCCTTAACCTGCAGATGTTCCACAAAGCGCAGGTATCCAAACACTGCCTGCACACTGCCAAGCGCTGCCGTTCCTGTCTGGAGATAGAAAAACCCCACCCTCACACGGGACACCCACGCGCGCATCATGTGTTTCCCTATAGGACTCCCAGCGAGAGGCAGTGAAGAAGCAGCAGGAGGCTAGCCAGCTGGAGGAGAGCATGGGTGAAATGGAGAGAGCCATGATAGAGCTTGAGCAGAGGCAGGCATTTCCCTACATTAAAGTCTGGAATATACACGTTTGAATGATCAAAATCGGGTCATTTTATTTTGTCTGTATTTCTTTTAGACTACAGCGGTCTGAGTCAGAGCGTACGCAGTGTGACCAGTCAGATGAAGCCATGAGGTTCGAGCTGGAGGGCAAAGCAGAAACTCTGCAGAAACAATTGTCAGACCTGGACACACTGAGGTGAATACTCTTGGAGCCTGGAGGAAGTGTGCTAAAAATAACAAAGGCTTCCTCATTTAGTCACCTAAATAACCTTTCCATTTGATAAGTCATTCATATCCATAGTTTCGAGGCATGGGCGGATGGTATATTACAGTTGTTATTGTAGCGTTGAGGGGTCCTCTTCTGTGCCCAGGCTTGGACTGGAGACGGATCTGTGCAGTGAGAAGGAGCAGAGGCAGAGCCTGCAGAGAGCTCTCCAGAGGGAACAGGACAACAGCACAGAGCTCCGCACACAGCTGCAACAACTCCAGGGGCTGCATATGGTCAGTCTGCCCTCCTCCCTTTAAACACACGTCCAGTTGATTAAGTTTCAAGTCATGGACTCTCACACAAGATGGAAATTCCAGAGTCATAGGTTTAGACATATTCTAGGTCATACCCTGCCCATAGTTATCCACGTGACGTCATTCTATGTTTATATTAAGAAATGTTGGTGTCCGATGTGTGTATGTATGATTACCCACCGGAACACTTTCCTTGTCTTTTGACCATCTAGGAGCTGAAAGACCTGAAGCAGGAGAAGACCAAGCTCCAGCAGAGGTGTGAGCAGCAGGAACAGGCGTTACAGGAGATGGGCCTGCACCTCAGCCAGTTTGTACCATTCCTACGCACCTTTCCTTTGGGCAGTTGTATCCCTACATACCATATCCTTATGGACATCTACGATACCCTTACAGACATCTGTTTTTCTGTTCTCTCCTGAAGATCTAAACTCAAGATGGAGGACTTCAAGGAGGTCAATAAAGCCCTGAAGGTAAAATAAAAACGTTGTTTATCTGATGTTATTCCTTGTTGCTAAAATGACGCTTAACGTAAGGGCACAACAACCTTGACCGGAGATTTGAACGGAGTAACATGACTAGAACTATGCAAAGTAAGGTTTATGTTCCAGGAAGCAACAATACAAACAAACCTGGAAATGAGTTGGCTGTTTTTATTTTTCATTATTATTTGCTATCATTATTGTCTGGGTTAAAGTACAAGGGAGGGAAATGATACAGTATAAATTCAAACTATGTACATTTGAGTCTCTATAGTCGCACTATAGACCCAGATGTACATAGTTAAAATGTTTAGCCCAGGCATGTGTTACTATTTCAGTGTAATCTCAATGATAAAAAATGAATAAAAAAATATTAGCATCAATGATAAGTACTGTCCTGTCTAGTAGGATTCTTGTGTGGTATTCATGTTGCTCCTGAATCAGGGTCACGCCTGGCTGAAAGACGACGAGGCCACAGAGTGCAAGCACTGCCAGAAAGAGTTCTCCATCTCTCGTAGAAAGGTGAACAACATTCACTATTTCCTCTTTATTTATTCTGAGTTTCAGTGGTCTGCGATGCATAATACTAATTGTTTTCAGCACCACTGTCGGAACTGTGGAGACATCTACTGCAACACCTGCTCTGCCAATGAGCTGGCGCTGCCATCGTACCCGCGGCCTGTGCGCGTCTGCGATATCTGCCACTCCCTTCTACTGCAGAGAAGCTCCTCCACAGGCGCCTCCTGACAACGCAGTCACAGCTCCAAGTTTCATACTGAGGCTTTCTACGACTCTTCCTATTTAAATACCCGGTGTAACACCGATTTCTACTCATCACCATGATTTTGGGTACACCTGCAGTTAAGTTTAAGTATTAATATGGGATACTCTTTATTTGCAAGGCATCTCTTCTGGGTACCGTTTTATGTGAACTACCTTTTCTTTTTTTGTAGTGTTTAAGAACCCATGTTTTATGTATAACATGGAATAAAATTGCTGAAGTTGCACTGTCCTAAACCAGGTTTAGTTTAATATTTGCAAAGGTCTGTATATTGCTTACACACAGGTTGTAAGAAAATAGAATGTCACCTAACAATCACCATTAGCTATGAAGCTTTCTTTTTAACCCTTGTCATTGACATTACTGCCATCAGTTGATAACATTTTATAATACAAATATAATCTTACTTTCAGGCCAGAATTTTTCCATCCGCGTTTTAAGCGCACAGCGGATAGGTAGATGTACTGCATCAAGACTTGATTCTAAATCATATACAATAAGACTAACCCCCCTAACAAACCTACACCTCAATGTATGTTTATTTTCTTAGAGCTGGCATGTTGACATTTTCTATCTAGTGGTGATTGGAATAAAAAGGAAATTTGTCAATACTCAATGAATCCAGACCAATTTATTAACCTTGTGCACAGGAAATACAAATGGTATTTGAAGCAGTAGAAACCTTTGCATTAGCAAGAATTCCGATACACTTAACTTTGTAGCCCTCTAGGAGAAGCCTCTGGCCTAACAGCATGTACACCTTTAGAAAAACATCTTCAGCTAGGTTACTTGTAAATTCCTATTAACATAACGATCCCCAAATAAAAAGCTTAAACCAGGTATGGGATTAAACAGGATTCCAGACATATTTACAAACAATTAGTTTGTTCATGCACTCCGGTTCTCATTTTAAAATGGTCAATGCAAAAGTTCACTTTTATGGATAAGTTGAGCAATTATATTAAATGAAATGACTTCTCGGTAAAGTTAAGCAAAGTGAAGTATCCAATTTGAAAAATAAGCAAGGAAGAAAAACATAACGGTGCTTTGTTCTGCAAACTCCTTGTAGCAAAATCCTCGGGCACTAAAAACAAATCCAGTCGCTATTCCATTTTCTCGACCACCCTTCGGTGCCCCCGGCCATGTATTGGTGTATTTACATCTCCAGTAACGTCCAGCAAACAACCATAAAAAAAAAGAAAAAGACAGACACAAACCAGCCAAGCCCTCTACAATCACCATCCTCCCCCATGACCATTCATGGAACTTCTGCTTCCTCCTCCTCCCCCACCTCCATAGTAACTGCTGCCCATTCCACCCTGATTACCTAACGAGAGAGAGAACATGCTCAATAGAGCCACGGGAAAAAGAAATCAATGTACGCTCAGTGACCAAAATGTTCTCAGGGGAGGCTGTGCCTCTGAGGAACGGTGTAGATGGTGGAAGTCTCAGTAAATGTTTTTATATGCCACAGCCCGGGCGTTGCGTAGTTGACACTCACTGTAGTCATTGTAGCCTCCCATGTTGCCCTGGCTACTGTATCCACTGGAGTAGCCAGAGCTCATTTGACCTCCACTATAGGAGGACTGGTTACCTGAAAAAAAAAAAAAAAAACAGGACAACCACGAGTTTAGAGTGTCTGCACTCAACTGATAGTAAAAAAAGGCCTTAAGGACTATAAGAATTTGGGGTCGTTCTCACCCATCATCTGATTACTGTAGGCACCGTTGCTTCCTCCGGATGTTGAGTTGAGGAACAGCTCCACATAACGGTGCTCTAGAAGGGACAAAGACACACCCTCATTTCAAAATATATTCCATCTGGAGTCATGGGAGTGGTTGCCAGAGACCTAAAGGGAATAATTTGATGATAGCGCCGTCCAAACGGCACACTCACGCATGTTGGCCTTGTCCTTTGACATCGCTGCCACTGCATCCTCATGTGTGGCAAACTCTACATCGGCCTCCCCAGTCACCCTGCCATCGGGACCCACTTCAATATGGACCCGCACCGGATTCAACGGAGAGAAGAACTATGGGAGGTATGGGGAGACGTCAAACAGTAAATATCATGCAACTGCTTCAGGAGAATTGACAAAGCACTGTGGCTTCATATGCCATGACTTGCATTGTAAATGTCCGTCTCGGCGGCTCTGTATGGAAGGCCCCTCATGTGAACGCAGTGTCCTGTTGTACTCTGGAAGGAGGAGCTACTGTCGCCATAGCGTCCATCTGATACACCTGGATAGACATAAGATCATGAAGACTAGCACCGGACCACATGAAGGCTTGATTGCCCCATTCTTCATACACACAGCAGGATGTAAGGCAAGCAAGCATTTGTAACGAGTGGGAAGTGCAGCCGTTACAGAATACTATTGCCCTCCCGTACCTCCACCACCTCCTCCACCTCCGTAGCCTCCGCGGCGCATGCGTTCGTATGATCCCCCACGGCCCATCATGTTGTAGCCGCGACCGCCACCCGAGGGCCGGTCGTAAGGGCTGGGACGCTGCATGCCCATGGGCTTCCTCTGGGGCTCATAGTGGGTACGCACCTCGGCGCGGCTGCTCTTGAAGATCTCAATGTACCTGGGAGCATACAGATACCCCAGTAAACACTCTGCAAATGGACCGCGCTCCTTCAAGAAGAGGCTGCATGGTCTTAATACTGAGAAATTGTGCTAGAAATTGTTCTTGGTGTCACAGTATGATCCATTAAGGAACAAAAGTGTCCAGAGTTGGATAGGGCTTTATTTGCTTATACACTTTTATTATAGTTACCTGAAGGATGCTGTTTTAAATATTGTGCAGTATAAGCGGATCCTGTGTCCGTGACATGACAGCGATAGTCCTGGTTCAAGGGAAACAGAGAGGGCCCGTGCCCTTCTGCAACCCACTATAAGCATTACCTGGAAACAGTGGGCTCCATGTCCTTGAGTACTGCCGCCCTTTTGACTTTACCACCTGTGAGACTCCCAATTGTCAACCTCAGATACCATTTAGTGCCGAGGCACCGTCGTTGTGGTAATTACAGTAATCGCCATGTGCTCTAAAACCAAGAATTCTGTCTTGAACCAGAAAGGTGCCAGAGCACTAACTTTCCCATTAAAATGGTGAATATGTAATGACTTGTAGCTACATGGCAGTAAGTCTATTGCGTGTTTAAATATATGCGTGTTTGAATACATGAGCTTTTAATCATTGGTCTAAATAGAAATGTGTTTGCATTAGTCTTATCATATCAGTATAAATGTAGTGTCAAGTTCTTCATTAGGGTTCACGTGTTGAAGGTGCACACCATAAGAAAGGCAACTTATCCAGCCAACCAACCAACCATCCCCACCTGTGCCCTATTCTCTCCTTGTGTTTCTTTAGAGCCTTTTCAGCTATATCCTGTGAAGCAAACTGCACGAAGGCCTCCCCCGTACTCCTCCCCTGGATGTCCACCGGCAATGTAATCCCATTTGGCACGATTTCCAACCCTTCAACCCAAGGACAGATAACCCCAGCAGGGGACACAGTAAATCACATGCCCAATCACAGAGAGATCACTTTCTCTACAGAAAGAGAGAAAACTTAAGGAAACTCTACACATCAACACACATACCAGGTGAGCGTTTACTGGAGACTGGTCAGGTTAAGACTAGGTACTGTAAATCCTATGGTCATTTGGGGTGGAAAGAAGGAAGATTGAGAGGATAGAAGAAGGATATAAATGGGGAAAGGACGGCAGGTGAGAGGGCATGCCATCATTGAAGATTTGTAGGAGGAGGTTTGGATAACAGCTTGCGTTTGAGGTGTGATTTAAATTACAGTGACCGATTCTGTGCATGCTCGAAGCGTTTTCTTTTGGCCGGTGTCATGAGGAAAATGCAAAAAAGGCAAATATATTAGCAGCGATAGAACCAGCAAGTAAATGAACAGAAAGTTAACTAGAATTACTTATTTCAGAAAGTTTATACAAGGGTCGGATTCGAGTGTGATGTATGTCTGTTCCAAAGATGGTTGTGAAAGGGAAAAGATGAGGACCTGAAAAAAGACCCCCATCTTTGAGGTAAAGCTTTCGTTTCAAGTGCAAATTCCATTCCTTGTCATCATTGGTACAGCGTATTTTTTGGCTTCAGCTTAAGAAACGATTTAGATGGTATGCATTTCTGAAAAGTTCATTAACATCTGATGCAAGAAACTGCTCCATGGGTTTAACAGAGCGGATACCACAGTCTCTCATCAAATTAACCATGAGGGAAATGCTACAAATAAACCAGTGGGTCGGACTGATGTATACCTGAGAAAAACTGGACAATCTCCTCCTTGCTGCAGCCAAAGGGAAGACCACGTAAGCGGACCAGCCCATCTCCGGCGGTCTCCGGACAGTTTGGCCCGGTGTGCTTCATGACCCAGTCCATTTCAACGTTGTTCGACTTGAAAACTAGAAGTGTATAGATAATATATATTTAGACACTTTTTCAAAGATTTCCCGGGACATTCAGGTCGGATTTCAAGAATCAATGAGAGGTGAAGTTGTGAACAGGCATACACACCCTCGACATATCTGTGACCCATGGTTTCTCGGTCCTTCTTTACAGCAATCTTCAAGTCATCCTCAGTCTCCACCTCCACAAAGGCCTCTCCACTGGGTCGTCCTTCTCTTGTGTATGTGAAATGGATGCTTGTAGCATTGTTTGCAATTTTGCAATCTGAATTTGAGAGATTGATTTGGGGTTTTTAACTTGAGCACTTCAGCAATCTGATACAATACAACAATGTGATATTGAAAGGGTGAAAAAAAGGGTTGCTTACCAGAGAAGAACCTCTGTACTTCATCTACAGAGCAAGCCCATGGGAGCCCCCTTATGCGGACCACGTATCCCTCATCTGCCATGATCTGTCACAGGCCTTTGAACACAAAGTCATATTCAAACATTGAATACAATCATGTGTAGAATAAAAACATTTATAGTCTCTTAACTTTACGCTTACTTCCAATAACGTAACGTTATATTTGATAATTTCAGATACCAAAGAGCCCAGGGCCCGAACTACCGCACCCTAGAACAAAGCGGCCTTCGGCCTGCGCCACATTATTACCGTAAACGTTAGCTCGTCCGCTAGCTCTAGTATGGCTAAGGAACTAAGTGGCCGGATAAACCCTAACACTTTGCTAATTGACCCATTGTTATTTTCTAGTATTCAACATCACAACTCTGCAATGTGTAAGGTAGATAATAAAATTGTACCTTTCTAATAATGCAGACTTAGTTCGTTCCTCAGTGACTCGACTTGCGCAGCGCTGATAATGCCCGGGGAAAGGTTGCCAAATAAAGGAAAAGCATCCCCCCCTTTGGGTAACGTAAATACCTCTTGGGATCCTGGTACCAAAGAAGAATCATTGGCAGGAAATGTTTTTGTAAACAACATAATATTCGGTATCCGTTACACCTGTGATGTTGTCGAAGTAAGGAAAATGGGCTTTTTTTACTCAAGGGTTCTCATCACACACGGATATTCGGGTTAACGGATTCTCAACTGGCAACCCGTTCTACACAACTCCTCCCTCTTTCGCACGGGTCTTCGTTCACGCGATGGTTCACGCCCAAAATTGATGACGTTAGGGGTCCCGGACGCAGCTTGATCAATTTGCATTATATATATTCTACTGTGGTCAAACATCCAAGGGGACATCACAGGGTTTTAATATTGATACAAGTCTTTGATTTTAAGTATCAACCGATGGATAGACACTAAAATATATTTTACTGGCAAATAACTCAAGTCATCACTAAAATAGTAAATTAATGGTTGTTCCTCTGAGTTGTGTATTTTATTAATAGCTTGCAGGTTCAATGAGAATAAAACGGATACAAATATAACCAGTCGATGAATGACTAACTATTTTAGATTGAGGTGAGAATAAAACAAGTGACATAATCCAACCACAATCAAATTCAGGATGACTTTTAAGAAAACTTTCAGGAGCCTAAAGGAATATTATTATTTTGCAGCTTTTGTTAGGTAGGCTGTTAACTAGTATGACATATTTATTTGACTATAGGGCTGAACTACTCTGGTGATAGAGGCTGTAAAGCAATAAATGACTCCGGGTTTTGAATGCTAATATCAATAAAAATATTAGTCATGGAATGTAGAAAAACTATCAAACTACGACAAACTGATTATCCCTTTTTTTGTAAACAGATAGTTAAGTTAGGTTAATTATGCTGTGAGTATTGATAACTAATTTTAAATGTATCTTACAACCCAGTATTGTACTGAAATATAAAAACTGACAATACCAATGAGGTAGCAAATATTAATCTCCAACCATTTTACAAATGACAAGTAAAAATGAGGATACAAGGTGTGTTATATTAATAATACATGTATTGTGGTAGTCTCTATCTCTTTTTCATGGACTGGCAGGTCCAACAGGAATGACACAAGTGTGGTTCCGGGGGGAAACTGGAAGACAGGCACATTTCCCCTTTCCCCCTTTTCTGCGAGGTTAAAAAATAACATAACATCAAAAACATGAATACAATTATTATTTTTTTGTCTTTTATTAATAATCACCTTATAGATGAAAACCTTTTTAGAATAAGGTTCGGCACGTTTTAATGACAATGGGCTGCCTCTACAATCGTTTCATTTAGTGGTCCAATGTCTATTTTAATATTGTGCTTCATATGAACATAAGTCTAATGTTAAGGACTTCCTGTTGTCACTTTAGCTTCTGAATATTGTGTTTGTTTGTTTATTTGCTTGCTTTTGATCACCTTATCTGTGCCTCTTCTTTATATTTTTACGCTTTTGTAAATATATGATGCAAAAGGCGAATTAATTATTATCTCAATTATTTATAAATACGATATCAACTGTATTCGGCTAAATGTCTTAAATTAAAATTGTAAAGAACTACGCCTTTTCTTTATTACCAACGAATTAGGAAGTATAAGCGAAGAGGTAAATATTACATTCAAACGCGACAACTGCAGCCCAAGTAAAGATAAAGGATTTATTCATTAACACTGAATGTTACTCATTAGGTAATTTTGTGAAATTAACTTGAATTAAATTAATGCCATTAATATGGATGTTCACAGCCGCCCGCTATTACAGTAAATTAATTATAACTGACTACTTTACAGGGACTAGTACAGCTAGCTACCAGTTTAGTTGGCCTACCATGTCATGTCTTGACGTTCGTTCTACAGCCTCGTGATATTGGTAAACCTAACATGACGTTGCGGGCTTTCGTTTGATGAGCAGCCGTATAGACCAATTGGTTCTAGCGTTTTTTAAAGCTGAACCAATAGGAAGGCCGCGATTTTCATCAGAGGTGGACTTTCTGAGAAGCAGTGCGTAGTGTGTTAGGTTGTTAGAAAGTTAATGGCTGGGGGAAAGAGATCCTCCTCAACCCTCGCTTCGGGAGAGTTTCTGGATTCCCTGAAGTAAAATCACGCTTATATTCTACAAAAAGAAGCCCGGACGGACGTTTAAATAAACAATAAGCTCTTCAGTATACGTATTGTGAATATAAGTATGCAGGATGCAGTAGCCGGGACGGCAATGCTGACGGACGGCTTCGAGGACGAGATTGACTCGGTGACTCCTCGCTCCCCAGCGGTAGGGATGGGGGTAGGAGCAACACCAGGAGGAGTCGGACTCGGGGGCATTGGGATTGGTGTGGGTGGAAAGAAAGTACGTTTATACGGTGACCCTGGTGGACCTACAGCCGAGAGACTGGATTTCAAACTAGCGGCAGCAGCCGTCCTTTCTTCTGGTCCGGGATCCGGCAGCGACGAAGACGAGGTCTCCGAGGTAGCTATACGAGCTAAGCTCGCTAACTAACGCTAGCCAACATTCCTCTCCTTGCGCGAGCTGGCTAGCAGCTAGCTACACAGCTAGCTAGCATTTGGCAACCACCCCCTCCCGGGCCCGAGAAATAGCGTAAAATCAGTTATTCATTTATTTAAATACGGGTTCAATGCATCACATATTGATGTTAGATGGTTGATGTCGACAATGTTTTGGGAGACATCGGCATTTAGACACTCTAAAGAGGAGAAATGTTTTATTTATGCGGCGTAGGCTGTGAGCAGGGCCTAGTTCGGGTGGAAGAGCCGACGGCCTCGTCACTACTGTCGTCTCGCGCACTGTGCAGCAGAAGCTGCACACCACACAACACCCGTCACAACTTCTCTGATGCCTGTAAAGCCACACAATTGAAGAAATAACCGAACTCCCCACCTCGATGTTGTGCGGCCAAATAACGTGAAGCCATGTCGTACTTGTGGTGCAATTACGTCACCTTACGTTTCTGTAAATTAATCTCAAACTCCGCGATACCATTTCGGCACGCGATTTGTTTCGTACCAGAAGACGTGGGACAGCGCCACATAATTAGTTTCGTTTATGGTATGGTTGAAAACGTGCGATGTATGCCCGCTTGAAACTTTGCGTCGCCCAACGTGCTCAAACTATCTGTATACATAAGTGACCAACTTTCCATGTGCTAGCCGTCACATGTGTGATCTCATAATTGTTACTGTGCTAAGCACAGAATCTATTGCTTTTTCTACAGAAGGTAAATTAAGAAAGCAAATACTCCTATCCAACATCTATTTACAGTGGACCATTGCTAAAACAACCAATGTCTTGCCTGTGGTAAAAGGCGCTGGACGGCCACACCTACACATATTTGCATGAATAAAATAATGGTTACCTGACAAACGTGGAAAATATAAAGTAAGGCTCAACAGCTATCATATGACGGTTCCACCACTTGTGTGTGGAGCTGTCAGTTTAGCGACGTAATGTCACCTAGCACAGCATGTCGTCCCGTTATTTAGTTTACCAGGTCATATGACAGTGTTGACCCGGGAATGAAGCGTGCTATAGATTCCCTCACAAACTAATGCTGGTCGTCATCAACTATATATATATATATACATACATTACTGAGTCTTTACTACACCAGTTGAACATTCTTAAATGTATTACATTGACTGGTTAATCTGCTTGATATAAAATATTTTCAATGATCCTGCTAGTCATACACATGACTACGGTATTCGGTTATCAACACATTCATTATGGCAGTCAACCTGTTGCGCAATCATTAACAGCATTCAGACTAACTCAATTCTGGCGTTAGAAACCAGGTAAGTTAACACTTGAAACAGCATATCTATAGTATTCTGGTGATAACAAAGTGATACGTTCTGTTTGTCCGACACTGAAATTAAATCTGATGCCAACCGTTTTTAATCTGTCAAGTTGCTTTGCACCAATGGACTAGAAAATTTGTCTAAAAGGGAGGGTTTGTTATGGTGCATTACCCTAGTAGAGAACTCACTGCTCTGGGCAGCAGCTAAAATCTGAGCCCCAGGATTAAGCAGATGCCATTCTAGGCCTTTGCAGCTCTCTGGAAACGTTCTGGGAACTGTAGTTCATTAATTGTGTAGACTAAAATGTCCATTGTTAATTTGAAATGCCTTTGAATAACTGCATCCCCCATGGATCTTTGTACTCTGCATTCCTATCGTATAGCTACATTCCTTCACATTGCGAGTGGCGACTCCCTCCAACACTTGTTCACTGGGCCAGGGTGCTGCATCTCGGAGGGAGATCTCACTAGGCTGCTATTCGAGTATTTACTGCCCTTGTTTATTAATTATCCAAGCCAAAAGAGAGAACATGGCCTATCAAATGTTCAATGTTGCATGTGTTACCTGTTAACACATTTATAATGGTTGATGATTATACCATGATTAATGTGCATTTGTCAGTAGTTATACTATTATTGGACAATGGCGTCACGTTCGATGCATGATAAGTGAATATATGCCTTGCAAAATAAACGGTGCAGTTGTATGGACCCTTAAAGCTGTTTGGAATGGGGGCCCCTTGTAGAGTGTGGTACACCCAAGCCCCCCCTATGGCCTTGACCTTGTGTCGATTGTGGTGCCTATGTGGAGGGGTGTTATGCAGAAAGTATTGTATTCCACATTGTGTCAGTCCTTTCCATCCTCTTAAGAGTAATGGTGGTTGACATCAAAGCAATGAGACTCATGCCATCTGATGAAGGAAAACGCCATCTCAACATTATAATAACGTGACTGTGACGTCCACCAACTATTACTCGGCCGAGTGAAGTGTATTGCCACAATATAATCGCAGTTATTGTTGAGTGGTTTAATTGCAAATGTTTAAGGGTGAAAATGTGTCAGTTTATATCTAACCTTTTTACATGTCTGTAACCTGGCTTAATGCTGGACAGATGTATGTACAGAAATGTCTGATCATAGTGACAATCTTAACTGTAATTCAAGGTCAATGCTGTACATGCACAAGTGTTTTTTCTGAATAGACTTTTTAATACAGCGGTACATGCGATTGCTCAAGGGGCCTTACCAACAAGACTAGGCTCTTGTAGTGTGAATGGGCCAGCAAGCTGACTCTCAGCTGAGCACCCCCTTGTATGCTGGGGGTCCAATCCTGACTGTTGCCCTTACTTTATAGAGACCTTAGCTTTAATTGTTGTGTTGCTTTCCGTCTAACATTAAGTGTAAACGTTGAAACATATGCCTTCTGTTTGTTTCTTTAAAGTTGAGTGAACACTATCCAAGTATAGAAAAGCATTTGATAACATCAGTTAAAATTCCTTTGCTAGCATCATCAAGGATTGGTGCCAACAGGGAACAATATACATCCTTTATTTTTTTTATGTATGTGCATGTTAAGGTTTACTGTCTTTCTATAAAAATTCTGTTATTCTCCATTGTCTAACAACCATGCCCAATCCAGGAGTGTATTATTATGCATGTAGTAGTGTCATTTGTAATTGTTCTAAATAACCCAAAAGGCAACATTTCCCCAGAAATGGAACTGGCTAGGTCTCAGAGTTAATGCGTTGCTTTTACCCTGACCCTAACCCATCCCTTTACCCCCGCCCTTCTCAGGTGGAGTCCTTTATCCTGGACCAGGAAGACCTAGATAACCCTATTATGAAGACGGCATCAGAGCTACTGCTGTCCAGCGCCACAGACGGAGTGGACCTGAGGACTGTTGATCCAGAGACACAGGCGCGCCTCGAGGCTCTGCTGGAGGCAGCGGGTATGACTCCCTCAACCAACGGGATGGTGTTTTTTTCCACCCAACATATAATTTCTATTGATCAGATCTTGACCAGTTCCACTAAATTCCGCTCATAAAATAATCCTATCAGCCGAGGCCGTCCAGATCCTTTTTAATATACAGTTTAACATGTCTTAAAACTGTGCGCTTAAGTTGTTTTGGATTCTGCAGCATTTTCTCAGCAGCCATCCAAATTTATTTGGGAGTCCCTATATATAGTTTGTGATGTGGTTGGAATAAATTTGTTTTATTAGATGCATAATCTGGGTGTAAGAGTGATTGTGTGGACTAATCCATCAGCTTGGTGTGTCCTGGCCTCGGGGTTTATGAACATGACCAAGCAGATTAACTAACCCTGCACCTTCTCCTGGTCCTGCAAGGCATGCATGGAGTCCATGTTGAACCGCTAAAGGCTAATCTTAAACCTCTTGTCCCTTACTTTGAGCACAAATGCTGAGGCATAGCTTATTGTTTGGGGCCTACAGCGTGGTGAAATCGTGGGTGTTATTTGATGACAAAACAAACATTTCCCTCAGATTTACATGACACATTCACATTCTTTATAATGACCAGCTATGAATTTTATTAACGACAAGTTACAAGTTATACATAACATTAGTATAACGGCAATTCAACATTTTGGATCACAAACTACAGGACTTTCACTGGTTATGCCAAACTGCAGCTTTCCTAAACAATCAATTAGTTAAATATGGATAATGATATCCACTTTAGTTCTCTAAATCAGACAGCCGAGTATTTTGCATGACTCAAATCAAAGGCGATGAACAATGCTGACTGATATCGATAGACAGACTAATCACCCTGATCTAGAGCTCTTTATTGTGAGAACTTCTGCTCACGTAGTGGCAGTGAGGTGATTGATCCAGTATACCGGTTCAAATTCTTCTTAGGGTATGGATTCCACCTCAGTCATTATACCGATGTGCTATGCATTACAAACTTCTGCCACTTAAGGGACCAAGGTCATTATTTTATGTACCGGCTTGTGAGTCATACAAAGTTCAATGCACCCCCATTTTGTAATTTCAATATTAACAATATATATATGTTGGAATGTCATGTTTTAAACTAATGAGCTATACATTTGACCTCATCCTAATCTAATTGAGTGTGTCCTAAACTTAAGTCGAGGTAAAAACCTGGTGAATGAGTTTAATTCTTAAACTAATCCCCCCCTGTTAAGGTGTAGCTCAAAATAATTGCTGTGAGTAAAACGACAAGATCTAACTGGCAGTCATGCCTGACAACCAGCAACAGGCCGATTCTTCTCAAGTCACAAGCTCATATGTACGTTACAGAATATAGTGTATTGACAAAACATGTTCCCAGGGCTGAACCGTCTGTGAATCAAGTAAACCGGTATAATGTTAAATTGGATACACAAAGCCTACTCGATGACGAGTGGTGTTACTGGCCACTTGCAGAAAGCCAAGTCAGCCTGATTTAGCCTGTCTGTGTTGTTGGCCCATCATAAATACTGAACGTTAACGGTAATGTTGAGTAGTTTCAAATAATTTGTAATGTATTTAGATCTACTTTCTTTTCAGCTGGGCTATCAACGTTGATTTTGGTCATTTTTAAGTATAAAATACATAGTTATGTAGTTGCCTGGAGTGTTATTAAAATCTAACTTTTGGTTAAAGTTTGGTGAGTCAACAGCCAATGATCGGGCTTTCACCTTTTATAGGGCCCCTTTTTATTCTAACAGGTGTGAGCATGATTAGCCATTACAAGTGGTTTGAAAATCTGCCCTTCCCTGTGCCTTAGTGACATCACAAGTGGGATTGGCCACCTCAATGTATGCTGGATAGATCCGTCTACTGGCCTACCCTGTGGGCTGTAGCAAATGTTTGTTTTTCTGTCCATCACGCATCTAGGTGTATACTCCCACTTGTTATGTTCCTAAAACATAAGAAAAGGCAGATTTTCGGCTTAATGGCTACCGTTGATGGTCAATTACACTCACACCTGGTGTTATGATTGAGGCTCTTTTTAAAAATGCAAAAAGTTACTTATGTTTGCCTATCAAGGTCAACATGGGTTTGAGTTTATTTTATTATAAAAACAAGAATCCTAAGTGCAAAAATAGGAAACACTTTAAAATAAATGTGATTTGGGTTTAGAGTTCTAGGAAAGTGGGGACGTGTTATCCCGTTACGACCAATAGCAACTTTTTTATATTTCTTTAGTTCCGTCGTTGTGTATGACTATTATAATGCACAATGTTTTTTATAGTATATTGCACAAAAGCAATATACTATAAGTGTCTGAGAATCCTTTTCGTAGCATTATACAATAAGTGTCCGAAAGCTTAACTTTCTCTTGGACGCCACAGTCAACTGCTGCCCAGACAGAGCTCCACACGTCCACACAAACCCTGCCACCGGGACCCCTTGATCGTGACATCTGACTGCCTCGGAAAAGGCACTCAGAAGTCACGGAAAGAAAACCTCCTGCATAGAATAGCATTAGGTAAATGCGACCAGGTAGAAGGTGAACCGCCACCATCCTCTTCCACCATCAGAAAGATACCACCCCACAGAGCCCTCCGAAAGCTTGAGTTTGTGCTATCGTGCTAGGGTCAACCTCCACCCCAAGTAGTATCCAACAGCCCAGTCCTACTGCTAGTCAAACTTCCAAAGTCAAACCTCACTCCCTCAGCTCTACCCTCTCTAGCAGTTGTTTACATATTTTATTTAATACGTTTTCAGTATCCTGCCTCTGAAATGTTTGAAACGTTTCAAACAAGGCGTTTGATGTGAGGGGGAATCACAGCAGTGGTTGATAATATATTATAAACCAAAATTAACCTTGTTTTATTTGAGAGAGAATACTCCTTATACTGAACATTTATCCTTATTAATATTAATAAACATAAATTGTGATAAATATCTATCGTTCAATAAAAAAAACATTGTGATATAATTTTGGCCATATTGTCTGGCCCTTTGCAAAAGAGCTTAAAAAGGTTGATTTAAAATAGTAGCTCAAGGGTAATGCAGCATTCATCAAAACTATCCATATTGCGCATTTGTCTACAATAAGTGAATTGTTATTCACCCCAGCGGTTCTCCAGATATGAACTATGTCAACAAAATCACGCGAGAATGTACGTCTGTTTTTGTTCTCAGGCTGGTCTGTTATATGGCCATGGCGTGTGTTTAGTGTCTTGGGATCATTTGTCGTTTCTTCTTTGTTCCCTGTGGGAGAAACTGGGTGCATTAATGATCAACCTTGGAGACTATTGCTTCCTCTGCCTTGGGGAGTGTTGCGACATAGTCGTGTTAACAGCCAAGCTAAGTTTAGATTGAGTCGCAGGCTGTCCGTTTGAAACCCAGGAGGACCGCAAGGACCAGCCCTCAGTCCCTGGCCTGCTAATGAATGGGTTGAGGCTGAGGCAAACATTTGGGGGTGAAAAAAGTGAAAAACTGTCACTGTGACTTTCCACTTTCATCACCCACCACCCCCCACCTACCTTGCTTCACTCTTTTCTTGTGTCCACACATTGTGTGCAGGAAGACGTGCACAAATAAAACACATAGACAAGGTCAAACAGACTTGTATGGTCTATGCCCTGTCCTATGTAAGAGGTCTTTTTAATGTAGGTCATCAGAGGGAGCTGTTTTTTGTGCTTGCCCTTCTTGCTTCCCTCCCTGGCCATCGCTTGTAACACGCACACGTAAATATATATACACACTCGCGTACAGCAACTTTCCTCCCCTGTTTGTCCCTTTCCTGGCCACCATCTCTTCTTTTTCATTTTTGTTTCATTCACATTTGAGGGACTTTCCCCCTAAATGCTATACTAATCCAGACTCTTAATATTAATACAGCTATATATATGTATAGAGATGCTGTTGTGTCTTTTGTGGAATTTGTCAAGATCTGAACTTGCTAGCGTGTTTTGATATATTCAAAATGTAGCTTGCACTTGCAAATATAAATTGCTGATTTAAATACTGGATAGATAATCAGTGTGTGTGTGTGTGTGTACAAACTGAAGGGCCATATTAACATACTGGTTTGTGTTCTCTTTGTGTGCGTGTGTGTTTTGTGTGTGTGTGCGGATGCTACTACTAACCCTGGATTGGAATGGATTTGGCTGGCCTGGACATGCTTCTTCCTCTGGTCTTGTGGCTGGGCGTGGTTGTGCTGCTCTCCCGTGATTTGCCTTGGCCTGTGCACCTCTGCCGTCATGGCGTCTGGCAGGCATCGGTAAACTGTCCACTGCCGATGGTAAAGCTTTTGCAGACCCCGAGGTGCTGCGGCGGCTGACCTCCTCCGTGAGCTGCGCCCTGGACGAGGCTGCAGCCGCCCTGACCCGCATGAGGGCAGAGAACACGCTCAACGCCGGCCAAGCTGACAAGTATGTATCTCAACCATACCGGTGCTATTCAAAAGACAACCCCCCTGCCTCCCCCCCCCCCCCGAAGATGTACTGTTGATTATGGTAACCGGACCTCACTTCCTCATTATGGGTTGACCTTTTTAGTTCAGGTAGAGGTGTGTGTGTGTGTGTGTGTGTGTGTGTGTGTGTGTGTGTGTGTGTGTGTGTGTGTGTGTGTGTGTGTGTGTGTGTGTGTGTGTGTGTGTGTGTGTGTGTGTGTGTGTGTGTGTGTGTCGTCTTGCCACAGTGGCAGTAATTGTAGCAGTTTGGTTATTTTCAGCCGTAGTTTGGCGGAGGCGTGCTCGGACGGTGACGTGAACGCGGTGCGCAAGCTGCTGGACGAGGGACGAAGCGTCAACGAACACACGGAGGAAGGAGAGAGCCTGCTGTGCCTCGCATGCTCCGCCGGATACTATGAACTTGCACAGGTGGGTCCTGGAGGAGACGACAGCAAACAGCCGGCCGGAGTACGGTGTGACCGGTGGCGTTATTAAATGGAGGGGTATTGACAGAGTACATATTGTGTCCTGGGATACCATTTTGTAGACGTGGAATTTGATGAATTATAGGCTGATAAATTATAACTTTTTTCGCATTATATTTATTTAACATGGGTATTATTTATAAGGAGTGGGGTTCCCCATTCATATCTTTTGTTTCTGATTAAATTCCCAGCTTGAAAATGTATTTTTTTAGATCAGTTGAAGTTGAAAACAACCTTATGTTATACACACTTCTTCTTCTTTCATGCCATTATTTGCCACACCACTACAGCAGACTGGAGTAGACCCTGAATTTAGCATCCCTTTTTACTGAATCGAGAATTGATTTTGAATCCAATCATTCAGATCAGAAATCGAAAGATTCAAACCCCTAAAAGGCAGCATCCTCTGTATTTGTTTGGTATAATCTTTACAAAACCTATGAAGGGACCTCCATTTTCAGATCTGTGTGCCACACTGGCTCAGACCGCCCTGTTCCTTTAGCTCTTGACCGTCTATCTGCCTCACCCTCAGGTGCTATTGGCCATGCACGCCAACGTGGAGGACCGGGGCATCAAGGGGGACATCACGCCACTCATGGCGGCCGCCAGCGGAGGCTACGTGGACATCGTCAAGCTGCTCCTCGTTCACGGAGCGGACGTCAACGCACAATCCTCCACAGGTGACCTCCTTGTGTCTCTTGTAGGGGTCTAGCCGCAATTGCTAGAGCATCCTATGCGTGGCGTTATCAGTGACGCGGTTAGGGGTTTGATTCCCACATGGACCACCCGTGCTAGGAACGGGTGGTCCATGTGGACCACCCGTTCCTCTTTAAAAAAAAAAAAAGAAGCATTTCCCATCTCTCCACCATAAGAGACTCTTACTGGCCTGACACTTGACCGTGCGCTGCTTTCCCAGGCAACACGGCGTTGACGTACGCATGCGCGGGCGGCTTCGTGGAGGTGGTGAAGGTGCTGCTGAAGGAGGGCGCCAACATCGAGGACCACAACGAGAACGGACACACGCCCCTGATGGAGGCGGCCAGCGCCGGCCACGTGGAGGTGGCCCGTGTGCTGCTGGAGTACGGAGCCGGCATCAACACGCACTCCAACGAGTTCAAAGAGAGCGCGCTCACCCTCGCCTGCTACAAAGGTGAGCTGGCTGTTGAGTGGACGTTTTCTAAGGTTAAACCTGAGCTGTGTCGCTTTTCGACTGCATTTGTTCTTGACTGCACACTCTTATTTACTATTCAAAAATGTCTAAACCCCGAAACACGGCTATCTGCGAGTCAATCCTTCCTGGTTTTTGTTTGTCTATAAATCATTCTATTTTGGTCCACTTTTGCCCACCCCCACCGTGGGAAAAAATCTCAGATGACAGTGACTGTCTCTCAAAAAATGATGAAGCAATAACTGTAGCTACTGCTCAAGCCAGTAGAGGTTACTAATGGGAAACTTTGGTAGGGCTGTTAAGTTCTGGCCGTTAATCGATTGGTTGATCTTTTTGTGGGTCGATATTAGGGGTGCAACGGATCACAAAACTTATGGTTCAACAACAAAAAAGATAACAATCAACAACAAAAAAGATAACAAGACAAATGTGACTTTAAATAAAATCTTCAAATGTGTTAAAACAAAATAAAGTGATAAATTAGGTAATAATCCTGCTTCCTTTAAGCATAGTAAATATTTATTTTGCAATCTGAGGCATTATTCCTTCTTCTTTTTAACATGGATAGTAAATAATAATAATAACAAAAAACTGTCCAAAGGAAGCACAGAGAACCATGCGAAAAGACTACAACCAAACATAAACAGCCCATTTCCGGTTCTGGTCCGGTTTCCGTTTCAATGGGATTTACGAAACGCCAAATAAAACACGACAGAAACTGTATTTCGCTACGATACTTGATTAGGAACATCAACGAACACCACTAACCACTCGGTGAGTTGCACATTTCTGAAAACGAACGTTAAGTGTTTTAAGGACAGGTTTGTGAATGCCCAAAGCCAGCCATACTGAAGCAGGCAGGGGTGAATCGAAATGAGCCAAATACCTGAAACAGGACCAATAGTCAACATTTCGGTGTGTCAACCACTATAATTCATCCTAGACAAACTAGAAAGGGGGCTCAATGTGCAATTCCGGAATTGTCCTTTAAACATGCGCTGATCACGTGAACGCACAACTTTCTTTCTTTCTTTTTTTATCAGCCGAACCGTGGGCGTTGATCCGTACGGATCACGGGTAACCCGTGAACCGTTGCACCAGTAGTCGAAATGCACTTGTTCGACCAAATTGTCATCGGTCAAACAATCGCAGCTGCTCCTTTCATAAGAAAAACTGAGCTTTGCAATCCATTCTTTTTTTTGTTAGAGGGAAAAATGCAGATGGATGTATTTTATTTTTGAGCGATGGGCTATATTGTGTTGGAAATTATTTATTAATAAAAATAATCAGTGTGGGCGGGCCTATATTCTAAGTCTAAGTCTTTTTTTTTTTTCCATGTTGACTGGGATGCATTGTCAACGTTTGTCTTTAACACTTGATCGTCTTGAATGTGAACACATCAGAATTGACACCTTGGCACGAACCACAGAGGCATTGAATTTCAGTCAAACAAGTGTTCATTTTGGTTCCCTACAGCCCTAAAACTCATAGTACAGGTTCAAGACTCAATGAGATGTCAAATATTTGTTTCAGATGTCATAAAGACAAAGGACTAAAATGTATAATTTTAAAATACATGAGCTAACCATTCTGAATGTATCCCCATCGCAGGTCACTTGGATATGGTGCGATTTCTGTTAGAAGCTGGAGCCGACCAGGAACATAAGACAGATGAGATGCACACAGCACTGATGGAGGCCTGCATGGTGAGCATCTGAACCAAAGTGAACCCAACCAAATTACTGTACTATCTATCTCTAGCATAAACTACAGCAGAGCATTGGACATTACAGTAACGTCCATCTCTACTGTAAACTACAGTAGAGCATTGAACATTACAGTAACGTCAATCTCTACCAAAAACTACAGTAGAGCATTGAACATTACAGTAACGTCCATCTCTACTGTAGGCTACAGTAGAGTATTGAACATAACCATAATGTCTACCGCTACCATTAACTACACTAAAGTATTTAACATTACAGTAATGTCATCTCTACCATAAACTACAGTGAAGCATTGGACATTACCGTAACTTCCATCCTAACCATAAACTACAGTAGAGCATTGAAACATTACTGTAACGTCCATCTCTACTATAAACTACAGTAGAGTATTAAACATTACAGTAACGTCCATCTCTACAATAGAGCATTGAATACATTACCGTAACGTCCATCTCTACCATAAACTATGGTAGAGCATTGAACATCACTTGCATCTCCTCCATAAACAACGGTAGAGCATTAAACATCACTTCTGTCATTCTCCACCATAAACTACGGTAGAGCATTAAACATCACTTCCATCTCCACCATAAACTACGGTAGAGCATTAAACATCGCTTCCATCTCCACCATAAACTACGGTAGAGCATTAAACATCACTTCCATCATTCTCCACCATAAACAACGGTAGAGCATTAAACATCACTTCCATCATTCTCCACCATAAACAATGGTAGAGCATTAAACATCACTTCCATCATTCTCCACCATAAACTACGGTAGAGCATTGAACATCACGTCCATCTCTAGCTTCAGGTGCTTATCTTTGCGCTCTTTGTGTGTCTCTCTCCGCTGTCCCAGGACGGGCATGTGGAAGTGGCCCGGCTGCTGTTAGACAGCGGTGCGCAGGTCAACATGCCGGCCGACTCCTTCGAGTCCCCCCTCACTCTGGCCGCATGCGGAGGGCACGTTGAGCTGGCTGCCTTGCTCATAGAGAGAGGAGCCAACCTGGAGGAAGTAAGTCACCAACTATTTAGACTCACAAACTAGACTTTAGTTACCTATACCTACAGTCTGACGGCAGTCGAGCCGAAGTCTAAGTGGGTGTGGGCTTTCACAATGTTTTGCTTCATGGTTGTTTCAAACAACTATTTTCTTGAGCTGGGCTCCGCAAGCTTGTAATTGGCGAACACAAACTCTGCCAGCAGTAGTAAACTGTTAAAATGTGTATGTATAGGTTTCAAATCAACACAGTGTTGAATTCCTACTGTGGGAATGCACATTAAAATCCGTTTCTGAAGGCTTGGTGTACTTCCAAGCTTAATCCATTGTATTGGGCGTTACTCCGCTTCTTGCTGTTTTAGTTTTCGGGCCCAGGCTCTGTGCCGTCTCCCTCCAGAAGTTCTGCTACACCATAGTAGTACTACTGGAGAAGAGATTACCAACCATCTTGCATTCTAGATTCTGTTTTTATTTCATTGCATTTGTAAAGTACATTACAATTAATAATGACATTATTTTCCTAAACATTGCAAGGGTACTTTTTCTCGATCAACATGTTTATGTATACATGTAAACAAGACGATGCAGATCTCGTGCCTCCTGCCTCTATGTATTCTCACTGCTCACGGTGCTTGTGTTTGTGTGCAGGTGAACGATGAGGGCTACACACCGCTCATGGAAGCTGCAAGGGAGGGCCATGAGGAGATGGTGGCACTACTACTCGCTCAGGGTAAACACAAAACCCTTATGTGACACGCCACATTGTTGCCTAATCTACACTGTTGATTCTAAAGGGTTATCTTTGTATATTAAGAATTTTTGCATATATATCAGTGGAGATCCGGAGTTTTACATCTCACCAATAAATGTGATTCATCAGTTTCATATCAACATGTTGGCTTATTTATTCAAATGATTTAGTATAAAGTAAAAGGCATGTAATAACAATAGAACATCCCACCCACTTTACTCCTACATGCAGAATTCCCCTGTACATCTGATAAGATATTGTTTTTGTAATCTTGACACCCCTTTTCTAGTTTGCATACTGCACAGCAGTAATGACACGACGGTAATGAAATCTGATCATCTCGGATAACAGCCCCAGGTCTAGGGCACACTGCGTTCTTAATAACTCGGATGGCACATGCTAGCTACAGGTCCAATTTGACTAATGAGTGAATGCAGTTACGATTTATGAGTTAATTTATGTAGCCTAATTAAATGGAAGTACGGTTTCAGAGGAAGGCAAGCAAGGATGTCGTTAGTTTGTATGAACAGACTTCTTTCACTTTTTATGAGGGAACTAATGTCTGCTACATTTATGTATACAAAGTAAAAGACACATTTGTATCGCAACACATTGCTGTTGACTGCACAACCGTAGGGTAGCAATTCTCCTGTCGCTATACCCCCTTCCGTACATGGATCATAGAGGGTATAAAACTGACCAATCTTCCCCTTGTGTTGATCACCAGGTGCCAACATCAACGCCCAGACGGAGGAGACCCAGGAGACTGCTCTGACCCTGGCCTGCTGCGGAGGCTTCCTGGAGGTGGCCGACTTCCTCATCAAGGCCGGGGCTGACATCGAGCTGGGCTGCTCCACGCCCCTCATGGAGGCTGCGCAGGAGGGCCATCTGGAGCTGGTCAAATACCTTCTGACAGCAGGTGGGTACAGGCAACCAGAACCACCGAGAACCATTAAAGAGCACAGTTTCTGTAAATCCGAAGGAAGAAGAATCCACCCAGTGACCCCTCGCATGAATCTCACTTCCTGTCGTCTCCCAGGGGCGAACGTTCACGCTACCACCGCGACGGGTGACACTGCTCTAACATACGCATGTGAAAACGGACACACGGACGTGGCGGATGTACTGCTGCAGGCCGGAGCCAACCTGGTAACACGTCAAGCCCTTTCATCTGTGCCTTGGTTTGTTTGTCCCTCTTTATTAGTTAGTGTTGTCTTTGGTTTGGGCTAACGTGTTGTCCTTGCTCTCTGTGGTCCAGGAACACGAGTCTGAAGGGGGAAGGACTCCCCTGATGAAAGCTGCCAGGGCGGGACACCTTTGCACAGTACAGTTCCTCATCAGTAAAGGTCAGCCACTGGAACACACCACAGACATGCATGCAAATCATTAACGGTGAAGATTTAGTGTTAAGAGCTTATTGGGTTCAGAATGTTCCAGTTTAAATTATTTTACAACTGGTTTAATTTTAGAAGCCGGTCAGAACAGCTAGTTTTTAGATGGTGACCCCTGAATTTATCATTTCATAAACCATCATTTATTACTCTTATCTTTTTTAAATTTTAATTGAACTTGCTCTGAGGGTATCATTACCTTTATTATTGCCCGTTTAGGGGTTCTCTAACCAAAAATGCTGCATTTGATTTTTGCCCATTAAGAAGGTAAACCCTTCTGGTTATGGAGAGAGTAGATGCCGATCTCCTCGTTGTATTCATCGAGGGGCCGTTTTAACCCTGCTCTCCCCCTGTGTGTGTGTAGGTGCTAACGTGAACAGAGCCACGGCCAACAACGACCACACAGTGGTCTCTCTGGCCTGTGCTGGTGGACACCTAGCCGTGGTTGAGCTTCTGCTGGCTCACGGTGCCGATCCCACCCACAGACTGAAGGTGACTAACGGACGCGTCTTTACAGTGACCCGTAGCCACCCATCTAAGGACGGAACGGGCTCTGGATGGCGCACCTTTTAAAACCGCGTGTGTCTCCCTTGCAGGACGGCTCCACCATGCTGATCGAAGCTGCTAAAGGAGGCCACACGAATGTGGTGTCCTACCTGTTGGACTATCCCAACAACATCCTGTCTGTCCCAGCGCCTGACCTCTCCCAACTCACGCCCCCCTCCCAAGACGCCTCTCAGGTAACCCCTGCCGTCCTTCCCCTTGTAAGCCTCCAGTGTTGGAGCTGTTCTGTGGACTCTTTAGAAGGGCGGGGCTGATGACGCTTCCCCTTTCGTTTAGGTTCCTCGTGTCCCATTCCAAGCTCTGGCCATGGTGGTGCCTCCCCAGGAGCCCGACAGAGCCCCATCAAACATCGCTACGCCTCCACCCGTCTCCAGCAAAGGTGACAAGCAAAATCCCCTCTCTGCTATTTTCAAACTGAAGAACCTGAATTGTGCCGCTTGAATCCAGCCAATGCATTTCACACGTCTCTCAGTAATCAATGCTGCCTCCATGACCATCTGGTGCCCAACTGTGTTAACCCTAAACGTCTCACCCCCTGTGGTCCCCCTGTCAGGCGTGTCCAAACAGAGACAGGCTGCCCTCCAGCCCTCTTGTCCCAACACGATGGGCAGGGGGCCCGAGACGGAGCCCCTACCTCCCTTCCACTTGTGCCAGCCCCTGGAGTGCATCGTGGAGGAGACGGAGGGCAAGCTGAATGAGCTCGGCCAGAGGATCAGCGCCATTGAAAAGGCCCAGCTGCAGTCGCTTGAGCTCATTCAGGGGGAGCCTCTCACCAAAGACAAGATCGAGGAGTTGAAGAAGAGCAGAGAGGAGCAGGTAATATCCCCCTCCACGCGATGGAAAGCTAAAATACCAGCCGTAGGCCCTTTTTTTTTTTAAGTTGATGTGACCATAGTGCCAACCATATTAAAGGATTCCAGACCCCATCTATAATATATTAATGGGTATTTAATTAATGTGATAAAATAGTAAATCTAAATACTGACAAAGAATAAAACTTAGTTTTTTCCTATGGTGTTCTTTTCAAAAGGAGCTAAGCTAATGCACACATCTGGTGGTGGTTAGTGAGGTCCCCCCTTCACTGTATAGCGTCTTTGAGTGTCTAGAAAAGCGCTACATAAATTCAATACATTATTATTATTATTATTATTATTATTATTATTACCTAATGGAGTTTATTTTACATAATAGAATCCAAGTAGAGAGTTACGCCCCTAGTCTGGCTAGACTAGGGCTAGGCTATGGCTCCAAATTAAGATGTCTGGGCGTTTGGAGATTGATATCTGGCTGCTGCCTGGTTAGGTGCAGAAGAAGAAGAAGATCCTGAAGGAGTTGCAGAAGGTTGAGCGCCAGCTGCAGCTGAAGACCCAGCAGCAGTTCACCAAAGAGTACATGGAGGCCAAGGGCCTTAAGGAGGAGCAGGAGGCGGGCCAGAGTCAGGGGCCCGGTCCGGGGCCCGGGAGCACCTCCACCGGCTCCCTCCCGATCCCAGCAGGGGCCCTAACGCACACCAGCTCAGACACGGACGAGGAGGCCAACCGGGACGGGGAGAAGGATGAGCTGGCGGTGGAGGATGAGGAGGAAGAGGAGGAGGTGAAGACCCGTTGAGATATTTATCCTGTTGCCTATAAGAAACCTCCTTGGTATACGTCGAATGGCGTTTTTAAAGTGGTCGATGTAGCGGCATGCATTCTAAGTCGTTTGTGGTTTCCAGGACGAGGAGGACGAGGAGGAAGAGGACGACGATGACGACGAGGACGACGATGAAGAGGACGAGGGCTCAGACGAAGAGGTGGAGGGAGAAGACTACGCCAAACTGCCTCAGGTGGACACCATCCTCTACAGGGACGGGCAGCAGCCCCCCCTGCCACCGTCGCCCGTGTCCCAGCCCCCTCCGCCCCCTCTCCAGACCGTCTTCGTTCCCATCCAGCCCCTGCCGGAGTACAACCCGGCGGACTACCCCGGCAGCCCCAGCCCCGAGCTGCAGAGGGTGCTGGTCGGGCAGCACATGCTCGGTCAGCAGCAGCCGGGCCAGCAGCTCGCCGGCCTCGGTGCCGGCATGCTGGCCCAGCAGGCGCCAGACGGTCTCATGGTGGCCACGCCCGCTCAGACGCTCACAGACACGCTCGACGACATTATGGCAGGTGGGTACGTGGCCTCGCGGCCGTCGGTGGTGTGCGTCCGCCACACTGGGTCCGACGGGCTGGAAGTGACCGATGTGTGTTGTTGCGTTGCAGCGGTCAGCAGCCGTGTGCCCATGCTGAACACTACCACCTCGCCCACGCCCCTGTCACAGCCACCCACGCAGACGCCCGCTAACATCGCCTCGCCCCCCTCCGTACTGCCCCTCTACCCTTCCGTTGACATCGACGCACACGTAAGCCGACACACCACCGAGCACTCCAGAACCAATCCAAACGCGATGTATGTACCGGTACAACATGAGTTACGGTGGCTGGTCCCCTCTCATCGCGTCCGTCTCTCCTCCTGCAGACGGAGAGCAACCACGACACGGCGTTGACGCTGGCCTGTGCCGGCGGCCACGAGGAGCTGGTGTCCGTCCTCATCGCCCGCGGAGCCAACATCGAGCACCGGGACAAGAAAGGTGAGCGTAAGAACAAGTACTCGCAGCAAAGTCATGACTACGCGCACGTTAATGCTGCGAAGGGCCGTCGATTTCTACGTCACCGTAATGTACATCATGTGAACCCCGCCCCGTTCCAGGCTTCACGCCTCTCATCCTGGCCGCCACCGCTGGACACGTCGGCGTGGTGGAGGTCCTCCTGGACAAAGGGGGCGACATCGAGGCGCAGTCGGAGAGAACCAAAGACACGCCCCTCTCCCTAGCGTGCTCGGGAGGACGCCAGGAGGTGAGTCTATCTGCGAAAACCTTAACATTTCAAGACCCGAAAGATAACATTTTCCTCATGTTGGTTTTGCCTGTTGGCCAATTGTGTGTCTTGCCCTGGTCAGGTGGTGGAGCTGCTGCTGCTGCGGGGAGCTAATAAGGAGCACCGTAACGTCTCAGACTACACTCCCCTCAGCCTGGCCGCATCTGGAGGCTACGTCAACATCATCAAGATACTCCTCAACGCCGGGGCGGAGATCAACTCCAGGTGAGGAACATGGACATATGAGACGTTCTGAGATTAACTCCAGGTGGGGTATAACATGTGATAATCTCAACTAAATAATATTACTGTGCCCTAAATGGTCTGAGTGGACCATGGAATTAAAAAAGGAAATCTGAATTTACTACAAAGAAACTATTTGGATGTAGAGCAGTTTTAGTGGTTTCTTTTTTTTTTTTTTCTGGATTGCTCTGGTTCATTCCAACAGAAATGGCTCCTCCAATGGTATAGAAACCTAACATAACAAGAGATACCATGCAAGGAAACGTCGTAAGCAGTGGTGTTGGTGCAAATACAGTTTAGTGGCAATTTCTAGCCATCCCATCGCGATATTACGGGTTCCGTTATACTGTAACAACTAATAAGGTAACTTTCTTTTAACTCACTGGTTGTTACTTTTTCTCATAAAGCTTTCTTTAAGTCTGAAGCCATACAAGAGATAAAGCCTCTTGGTATCGCCATGCCTTTTCTATTATTTTATAGCATAACACTACTTTGCTGTCAGAATTCTGACACTGATACAGTGACGCTACTTATCCAGCAGCGACGCTGCGCCACTGCTGGATGCAATTGTTTTCCTATGCTTTTATTTTTTACCTGCCAAATGTTCAAACCTATCCGCAATTTGCTGTTGGCAGGTTTTCATTCAGGACCCTGACTTGATGCATGTAGGAGCAACACTGACATTCTACCTATTACCTGCTTCTTCCTATTACCTAAGGCCACCATCTACACATAGCCTTCCTGCTATGTTGGTATATAGTGTTTTGGGTGTATTTACAGACCTGTGTGAACCTGAACTTGCAGTAAGTGAACTTGTCCTTCTTCCGCCCGCCCCCTTCTTCAGGACTGGCAGTAAGCTTGGCATCTCCCCTCTGATGCTGGCGGCCATGAACGGCCACGTGCCCGCGGTGAAGCTGCTGCTGGACATGGGCTCCGACATCAACGCCCAGATCGAGACCAACCGCAACACGGCGCTCACGCTGGCCTGCTTCCAGGGCCGCGCCGAGGTGGTCAGCCTCCTGCTCGACCGCAAGGCCAACGTGGAGCATCGCGCTAAGGTGGGGCTCCCGTGAGATCTCGTGACACTTGAGATGTTGGCTTGGTGGGTGGTGATTAATTATTAAACCGTCGGCATAGGTAATCGATAATCTTTTCATAACGTTTCTTGACACTATTGGCTGAATATTACAAGTATGTGTGGATAACGACATTTCAAGGTTGACTACTTAAAGCGCAAACCAAAAAAATCAAAAAGATAAACACGTGAGGAATGAAGCCTGGTTAGATGCAGGGTGGTTATTGCGTCCTTTAACCGAGATCAATAAATCAAGATGAAATTATTATATCAAGATGAATTATTTTAAAGCAGGATAACATAACAGCCACAGTAATTGGCCCTAATGATGGCGCGTCTTGCGCACAACCGTTTTTGAGTCACGTGATCGGCCCATGCAATCAGAAATTTTAAGCTGATCGTCCGATCAGGTGTCTTTAGGGCGTTTATCGTCCGATCACGTGTATTTAGGGCGTTTATCGTCCGATGGTGGCCAATCAATCGGTGCATCACTAGTTTTGGCTGTCTTCTGATCCGTCCATCCCCTGGCTGACCGGTTCATCCTCACCGCTCTCTGCCTGCAGACTGGGCTCACCCCTCTTATGGAAGCTGCTTCGGGTGGTTACGCTGAGGTGGGCCGCGTGCTGCTGGATAAGGGAGCTGACGTCAACGCCCCGCCGGTCCCCTCGTCCAGAGACACGGCTCTGACCATCGCGGCGGACAAAGGCCACTATAAGTTCTGCGAGCTTCTCATCAACAGGTCGGTGCCATCAGATTACCCAACGTCAGCCATTATTTTTTTCCCTTCATGGTCACGCCATGAAGCTGACTAGTGTGCCCTGCTACCTCAACTTACTCTGTCCCCTCAACTTCACAGGGGTGCACACATCGACGTGCGCAACAAGAAAGGGAACACGCCCCTATGGCTGGCCGCCAACGGAGGTCATTTCGACGTGGTGCAGCTCCTGGTGCACGCCAACGCTGACGTGGACGCGGCCGACAACCGCAAGATCACCCCGCTCATGGCGGCCTTCCGCAAGGTGCCCGCACTAACCTTCATTTTAATGAGCCTCGCGGCGAACACGCTGTCATGTGAAGCAGCACCCGCGGCCCTCTCTAACAGCTTGACTCTTGTCTCTTCTCCCAGGGCCACGTCAAGGTGGTGCAGTATCTGGTGAAGGAGGTCAACCAGTTTCCCTCAGACATCGAGTGCATGCGATATATCGCTACTATCGCTGACAAGGTGGGTGGGATGGGCGTGAATAATGTATAATACAATTATAAATTCATGGATTAATGCATCCGTGGCTAAATTGTTATCGTGCACTGACTGTGTATAACCGAATGTGTTGGTTGCCTGTTCCAGGAGCTGTTGAAGAAGTGCCACCAATGCATGGAAACCATCGTCAAAGCCAAAGACCAACAGGCAGCCGAGGCGAATAAGAACGCCAGCATCCTTCTCAAGGAGCTGGACTTAGAGAAGGTTAGTCCAAGCAAACCTCTTTCAATCTCTGGCGAGCGGTGTGTTTCCCAAGAACAAAGGCAGGCAGTCAGTGCTCATCTTGCTCTCTGCTCTGTGTGGTCTTACAGTCCAGGGAGGAGAGCAAGAAGCAAGCTCTTGCTGTGAAGCGGGAGAAGCGCAAGGAGAAGCGCAAGAAGAAGAAGGAGGAGCAGAAGAGGAAGCAGGAGGAAGAGGAGGAGCTGAAGACGAAGGAGGAGTTCTTTGAGATGCAGGATCCAAAGGAGGACTCTGCTGAAGGTCCGAGCCTCCTCGTATCCCCAGTCTCCCCCCCTGTGCTTTTCCTGTGAAAAATGGTCAATCACCCCCGTTGCCGGGTTTTTAAACATGTTGTTTTTCTCCCTTAAGAAACAGAGGTGCCCATCGATCCTCCCAGTGCAACCACCACCACCACCATCGGTATATCCGCCACCTCCACCTCCTTCTCCGCCGCCTTCGGCAAGAAACGTGCCAGTGTCGCCACCACTCCGGGCACTAATCGCAAGAGCAAGAAAAACAAGACCAAGGATTCCTCGCCCAACGAACCCATCATATTACAAGATCCGCAGGTACGCACCCCTTCATTGAGTGCAGCCGGAGCCATTAAAACCGCCTGCATTGTCAACAATCCACACTGACTGTTGATCCTAAATAAAGGTTCCCTTGACGCAACTGAAAGCAAAACCAGCCCTGTCTTTCCTCTTCCCTCCACCAGGTGGCACTAGCGCAACACAAGGCTGACAAAAACAAGATCCACGGTGAGCCGCGGGGCGGAGGCGCCGCCGGCGGCAGCGACTCGGACCCCCTGGACAGCACCGACTGCGCCAGCGAGAGTAGCAGCAGCGGCGGCAAGAGCCAGGAGCTGAACTACCTCCCCGACCTCCCTTCGTCCGCCTCGTCTTCGTCCTCCTCTTCGTCCTCGTCCTCCTCCTGCTCGGCCCCCTCCCTCTCGGCACCGCTCCACTCCCAGGGTCCTATGCCCGGCCCGGAGAAGAGGCACTGCCCTCAGTTACACAGCAGCAGCATCAACAGCAAGGCCGACAACAAGGTCACCGTCTCAATCTCAAAGCCCACGCAGAGGTGAGTTACCAACGCACACGCTCTGTCCTCGCCTCTTTGTCCTCTCCTCTTTGTCCCTGTCTCTTGACTAATGTTACGCGACCCCGGCTCCTTCCTCAGTGGTACATAGAGTGCTCTCATGTGATTGTGCTGTTTTGATGTGGCTCCTTTTTGGGGGGTTTTATTCAACATGTGCTTGGGCTAAATCGGGGGTTATTTTTTTCCCTCCAGAGCTCCGGACATGAGCGATTCGATTCCCAGCTCCCTGCCCTCTCCGTTCAAGACCATGTCGCTGCCTGTCACCTCGCCCAACAGCAAGCTCAGCCTCACCAGCCCCAAGAGAGGGCAGAAGAGAGAAGAGGGCTGGAAAGAAGTAGTTCGAAGGTCAGTCGCCATTGTTTCACCCTCAAGGGTCACGCCCTGAGCAGTACGGCCAAACCCTTTTTAAGATCCAGTTACTTAAAAGAATATAGACTTTTTATGGAACTGGATCTTCAATGTTCAAATTATGAAATATTTCATCACATTATTTGTTGGAGGTTGCCGCCCTGTTGCCTCCTGTTAGGTGGTTTTACAGGGTCCAAAAAACATGTTTGAGCAATTTGGTGTCTTGACTTACTCAACGCCTAGCTATTGAGTTAACATCATTTTAGACTTGCTATAGAATTATCTTTCCCAAAACCTCAATTTTTAACCAATTAAGGACAAGGAGGTTATATAAGCTGAACATGTATGTCTAGAATTGTAACACGAAAATGGGAATTTGTATTTGTGAGTTAAGTGACTTTAAAATGTCTATTGTAAACTGAAGAGTGAGCTTGAGACCCTTTCACAGTCTGTGGCCTAATGGTGCAAGTTGGCTTTCGAAACATAAGATTGAAATTTGAATATAATGATTCTCCACTGATTGGTCTTTGAAATTACATTATCACACACAAGTTAATGTCACCCAATGTAAGTCACCCACGATGTTAACTATAGGAAGTGGTGGCCTGTAGCCTAATCAGGCAAATTGGCTCTCGGATTATAACCTTGTAATCAGGGGAATTTTGAAGATAAAGTTTTAATGCAATATTATTTTACATTTGACATGTTTCTCCACTGATTTGTCTTTGAAATGACATTATCACACACTAGTTAATTTCATACAATGCAAGACCCCTGCTGTTGACTATAGGAAGTGGAGGGCGTGTCAGGGTCTATTATGTAAAAGCCATTGCACATTTGAATAGACGAATAAGGAATTACGAGGATTCATGTTTTTATTATACGATGGCTGTCATGGTTGATATTTATTTGGATGTTAGTTTGGACTGCTACACTTTTATATGTAAGAATAGCCTTGGAAGAACAGTTTATCTATATAGCTTTGGTATTCTGGAGATTTGTATACGCCGCTGTACAAGTTGGCAACCCTAAAGACTGCCACTGTTCCCCCCCCCCCTTCCCTCGCAGCCTTTTTACCACCTCCACCCTTTGCCGTCTTGTAAATTCTGAAACACCAAATTCATGCCCTCACCGCCACAGTCTGTTAAAGGGTCAGTTGTTACAAGCCACGTAAAATAAGTAACTGCCTGGTGCTTCTTCACTTCCCATTTTTTAACACGTTTCACCATGTCTTCACACGTTCACGCAGCAAACCCCCGGGTGTGTGTCCCTCCAGGTCCAAGAAGCTCTCGGTGCCCGCCTCGGTGGTGTCCCGCATCATGGGCCGCGGTGGCTGCAACATCACGGCCATCCAAGACGTCACGGGGGCACACATCGACGTGGACAAGCAGAAGGACAAGAACGGCGAGAGGATGATCACCATCAGGTAGGGGGGAGACGCCCACCGCTGAATGATTAGGCTTTGCCCAGACTCACCATCTCCACTTGATTCAGTATGTATGAAAAGGCCTGAGAAATATCACCATTTTTGTCAACTATTCGGTCTACACATGTCAGCGACAAGTGTTCAGATGTCTGACAGAAAATCACTGAATACACAGGCTTATGCATTGCCAATGCCACTGTTAAACGTTCTGCCCACTAGAGGGAATTCTACCAATGAACATTGCTTAGTGTTACTCTGCAGTAATTAAAGGACTCTGTTGGCAATGGCATTGGCAACTTTTATTGCATACATTTTATTATTAACTGCATTTAATTATGTTTTTATACAAACAAGATAACACTTTGTGCCGGGATTTTATATATATTATTCAGGCCTAAAAAACGAAATACAGTAAATAATAGTACTAAAGAAATGTATGCAATCTACCATTACAATTATATAGGAAACACTGGTGAATATTAATCAAACATAGATAAATATACCCCAGTAATCTGTTATTAGAAAGCTTGGTTGCCTACTATGCCAGCATGAGTACATTTACCTGTAAATTGTCCTGAATACATCCTTGGAAATAATAAGTGGGAGAAAGAGGAAAACATGGCAATTCATCTTTCTACAGAGTAGGCATTGATAAGAAACCAAGCTCGTCCTTTTGAATCACAAGTCAGAGTTCCACTCAGGCAAAGGGGCTGGCTCTACTGGCTTCCCTGACATTCACCAGTTATTTAACTTTTTTAAATTCAATGTTAATTTAAAATGCTTCCACTTTGAAACGTGAAATAGAACCATAGGCACACAGTTTAAGTGACCTGAGGTTGACTTGAAGGTTGCATGGCTTCACATCATAAGTCTCAATTAACAACTGTAGGCCCAGCCAGGGCCACCTGGTGGTGAACACATGTAATTAAATTTTGTCCAACTTTAACTTTGTTAAAAACGATTGTGTCCAAGTCCAACACAATAGAGGCTGTGTAGAAAATGTAGACGGTCCAACTCTCCCAAAGATAGTTATTTCACCACAACTCCTGAAGTAAACACAAATGAAAGGACTTCTGAGCTAAGAGGGCTAGACCGTAGCTCTCTGAATTGTACTAAGAGTTACATTTTATCTTTAATGCAACGTTTTATTTTATTTCCCCCCCCCAGAGGTGGCACGGAGTCTACAAGGCACGCGGTCCAGCTGATCAACGCTCTGATCCAAGACCCGGCCAAAGAGCTCGAGGATCTCATCCCCCGCAACCACATCCGGGCTCCGGGCTCCAAGAGCTCTTCTGTCCCCTTCGCCAGCGCCACGGGGGTCAACAGTGGCTCCGCCGCCGGCCCCAAGGGCCTGAGCTCCCTGGTCACGTCCACGGGCGTCTCTTTCCAGTCGTCTGCCGCCGCCGCAGCGTCTTCTCAGGCGAGCGGCAAGATGGGCAAGGGGCTGTCGGGAGGAGTGAGGCAGCCCTTCCCCGTGTCACTGCCGCTGGCCTACGCCCATCCCCAGCTGGCTCTGCTCGCTGCCCAGACCATGCACCAGATCAGGCACCCCCGACTGCCCATGGCCCAGTTCGGAGGCACCTTCTCGCCGGCGGCCAGCACATGGGGGCCCTTCCCCGTGCGGCCCGTGAGCCCCGGCAGCGCCAACAGCTCCCCCAAGCACAACGGCGGGAGCAGCGGCGGCACCAACGCCGGCCAGTCGCGCTCCGGCTCCGCGGCCCACGGCGAGCCCGGCTCGGTGGGCCTGCCCGCCGGCTCCGGCGCGCCCAACGCCCACTCGTCTCCGGCCCCGGGATCGCCCCACACGCCCAACCCCACGCCCTACAACCCGCAGCCCAGCGGGCCCACCCCTTCCTCCGTCAGGAAACAGCTCTTCGCCCCCGACGCCAAGCCCGCCGGCATCAGCCCCATCTCCGCCGCCGGAATGAGCGGCGGCAACGCGGTGCGCAGCCTGGGCTCTCCGGTGCACCATGCCGCGGCGACGCCCAGCTCCTCGCAGCCTCCCCTCGGGGTCGTCGCACAGCCCCTCCTCCAGGCGCCCAAGACGGAGTCCAGCGCCATGGGCCCTCAGGGAAAGGAGAAGCCCTCCCTGCCCCTGGAGCACCCGCCCATCTCGGCGAGCGACAGCGTCAGCTCGGCGGCCTTCGCGGCCCCCTCCATGGTCCTCCCGCCCAAACCCGAGCCCCGGCAGCACCTGGCCCCGCCGCCGTCCTCTGTGGCGTCCTCAGAGGCCCCGCCGCCCCTTCTGCCGCCCCAGCAGCAGCAGGGCTCCCACCACCACACGGCTCCCGCGCCGGTCCTCTCGCACCCCCACACGCACCCCAACAACACTGTACCCCACTTCTCCGCGCCGGCCCCCAGGGTCTCCCACCGCATGCAGCCTCCCGGGCAGTACTACTCCAACCAGGAGCAGCAGCAGCAGCAACATCAGCAACAACAACATCAGCAGCAGCAGCAGCAGCAGCAGCAGCAGCAGCAGCAGCAGCAGCAGCAGCAGCAAGCCCAGCAGCAGCAGCAGCAGTCGGTGTTTATTCCGCTCAATCCGCAGCAAGAGCCGCCTAAGCATACGCAGGGATCTCAGTCCAACCTGCCTCCCCAGGCTCCCGGCCCCCACCAGGTGTCCTCTAACCTGGGGATGATGAATGGATCCCAGATGCAGCACGGCCCCAACCAAGGCAAGCAGCAGCAGATGCCGCACAACTTCGGTCCATCCGGCCTCTTTAACTTCAGCAGCATCTTCGACAACAACAGCCAAGTGAGTGTCTGCTTCCTTTGGTCCAGAATGCATTCCACACTTAACAATGGGACACTTTAAATTTTACAGTAGGCGTACAAGTTAGGCCCTTAAATCGCCTTCATGGGTTTTGTGTACTCATTAGTCTCCCCGCTGTTCTCTGACCTTCCTGCAGGTTGGGAACAACCAGGTTTGGGGCGCATGCCACCTGCCCGCCCGGTCGCCTCCGGAGCAGTCCTACTCGGCCCCGACGGCCTATATGGGCATGGGCCAGATGGAGAACATGATGCCTCCTCTACAACAGGACGGCTCCAAGGCCCCCGGCTATCGCTCGGCGTCCCAGAGGATGGTCAACAGCCCCATCGGTAATGACCCTGGCCCATACTGGCTGAGAACACAAAGGTCTTCAGTTGACTGAAGGCTGCTTCTGCTCACCCTGATGTTGATGTCTGTGTGTCTGTGTCTGTGTGTGTGTGTCTGTGTGTGTGTGTGTGTGTGTGTGTGTGTGTGTGTTCCTCCAGCGTTGACCAGCTATGCCACCAGTATCTCTGGAAGCCCTGTGTTCCTGCATGGGCATACAGGGGTGGGCGCACCTTCGTTCAGCAGACAGCACTTCTCCCCGCACCCCTGGAGTGCTGCCACGTCAGGTATGTGTCCTCCCCATTACGCTCCACTCTTCACATTGTCCCATACACCTTTGATATCATATTTTAGTATTTGCTACACGTGAACCTCCTAAGATGGAGCAATTTGATTGGTTCGCTATCTCGGGATATTGGGCCATATCCCGTGATTGAGATCTCAAACTCTGGATATTGCGTGACGGTCGTCTCGTCACGATAATAAAAACGAATAACCCGCCAGTAAAAACAAATAAATCCCGGCAAAAAGTGTTGTCTTGTTTATTTTTCGAGTGTTCACGTGTAGTATATACATCAGGCTCCGTGAATAGTGGGGAATAGCCCCCTCGACCTTCGGTCTCTGGGGCTATTCCCCACTATTCACTTTGCGTTCGGCGAATAATTGTTACATTTTGGATACGTTTGGTCGAGCACAACAGCGAGGCATGGACACAAAAAGCCTTACTATGGCTGTGCACTCACTATATCCACTCGCGCCTTTCCGTCCTCCCCCAGGCGAGTCTCCGGTGCCCCCCCCCTCCACAGTGTCGTCCTCGGCCCTCTCTGCGTCCTCCGTGAACCCCCCTCCCCAGCCTAAGCAAGGGAACTCCTCGCAACAGGACCGCAAGGTCCCCCCGCCCATCGGCACGGAGCGGCTGGCCCGGATCAGGCAGACGGGCTCGGTCAACACCCCACTGCTCACCACCAGCTACACAGCATCGGTGGGACAGGGCGGCATCTGGTCCTTTGGTGTGGGAAGCGCTTCAGGTGAGAGGAGGAGCGTGTATGACGTTGGTGCTTAGGGCATGAGTCGATTGGGTTTGCCACGGCTTGGGCGATTTAATAAAAGGAAATATACATTTGCCAGACTTTCATATAGTCCCTCGGATTGATAGCCTTGTTACGATATCATTTAGATCGGTCAGGTAAATGTTTGATTATGGCCTTTATAACAGACTTCGACCCTGATCCGTCAATATGCCTAAGATTCCTTTTCTGCACTTTTATGAGACTTTGAGATTGATTGAAGCTGACCGTGTGCGTTCCCTGTCACAGAGGCCATGTCTGGCTGGTCCCAGCCCCTCATGAGCAGCCACATGATGCACCCCCAGCTGCAGGCTGAGCAGTCAGCCTTCTCCCAGCACCAGCCCATGGAGCAGGACGACACTGGCATTGCAAACCCTGCCAACAGCTACCACCAGCCCCAGCACATAGCCAACAGCTACATGGACTTCCCGAAGGTAACTGTTGTACACACAACCATCAGACTGAAACTATCACAATGGAATTGATTATTCATGACGTTTTTTACCGATGTGATACTTCAGGGAATGCCCATGTCGATGTATGGAGGAACCATGCTGCCACCCCATCCAACGATGGCCGAGGGGCCGGGGGGACCCATGTACAATGGCCTGCACGCCGGTGACCCGGCATGGAGCCCCATTATCAAGGTGGTCCCAAACAACGCAGACAACTCCGACCAACAGCAGGTAAAGTCCCTTTATATGCTTGGTTAACAGAGCCTGTTTTATTACTGCAGTGAGTCACTGAGTCTATTTAATGATGTTTATGACCTTCGCCATAACATTCAATCTCTCATCCGGCTCCTCTCTCGCTCTCTCTCCCACAAAGCAGGTGTGGCCCGGTACCTGGGCGCCTCACGTGGGCAACGTGCACCTGAACCACGTCAATTAAGATGGGGCGTCGACGGCAATCAAATGCACAAACGCATGATCCACAGTGCAAAACATGAAAATTCTGAACTGACAACAAAAGATCGACTTAAGACAAATGACGAAACGAAAATAAAAAATACGATTTTGCAAGAGATGTTAACTTTAGTAGACGAGAGAGTGCAGAGCAGTTGCCGATGGATTGGAGGAATTAGTTCTTGACCCCATTCTTTGATGTGCCTATCTCGAATAAGAAAAATATAACATGTTGGCGCAAGGGCCGTTAACAAGGGGTCCCGACGATGTCTGCAAACAAAACATGCGTGATCACTTGTTCAACAGGATCCATTCTCTGCGTAGTTTAGCGATTTTGACTTAAAACCCACATTACACCATTCTCTGGCTGCAGAGGGGCTCAACGTGACGTACCTATTTAAACTCAGCCCAGAACTAGATGATGATTACCTAAAGAGCGAAAGAAATCAGAACCTTTTAGAGTGGTAAAAACATGTATAATTGTTTACATACTAAAAAGGGTTAAAATGAGAGTAAATTTCATGTCGTATAGTGGCTCTACTTTATGTAGCCTGTATTAATGTGAAATATTTACCTTAATATTCAATAAAAAGATTGAAAAGTTATCATGTGTTCTCTTTCATTCAACTGTGGGGTGCCTGTTTTTATTGAACCAATCAGATAAATATAATTTATCTTAAATACTTTTTTAAGGCTAAACATTTGAAGATCCTAAACCACTTTAGGTTTTCAATTCTGATTTATTTATTAGTCCCATCATGACGGCAAAGGTGTTGCTTATGCTTGTTTATTGAAATAAATATTGACCTTTTTAGTCTACTGCACCAGACAAACAAGATACTTTTTATTTATTAAATAATCAGTATAGTGTTGCACTACTAATCCAATTAATATTTGCACACACAAACTGATTGGATATCTATAGAATAATAGTAAAGAAGTGAAGCGTAATGTCAGCTCCAAGGATGGAGAACGTAATGGAGAACAAGCACTTCAGTCGACCCGTGAGCCCATCTGGATGCACCACGCCAAAAGAAAATCGAGCAATGAGTGGCCAGTTCTTCGCCAAGTACCGCCAACCCGTGGCACAAACAAGGACACGGTGGATCTAAGATAATTACTTTGTTGGCAAGGACAACAAGGTAGTGACCTCAATAGTAGACAGCGTCATGGCTGGAAATCTTGTTGCACTAGACTACCGTTTCCTAACTCTCTGGGGGAAATGCCCTGTTCAGACACTGGCAAATACAGTCTGGGTCATCAGACAAACTTGACAATCCCCTGCAAGGAGAGACTGCAGGCGCTTGGGGCCAGAGCCTTGTTTGTGGACGTAGGGTCATTACTGGTGTCCCACTTCCCTGACAGCCAACAAAAGGAGATTGCGACTCGGTAAACTGTAATAACAGTAACTCCAACGCAAGACAATGATATTGACTTAAAGGGTAGATGCTAGTACATGTGTATAGATAAGCCATTCCAATATTAGCATGCATGAAGGGGTGGATAAATAGTCCCAGCTAATTTCAAATGTATTTAATAATTTAAAAGGTCCAGCTGGGCGTGGAGCTTTACTGGCCCCTGAAAAAGAGGCTGAGCGAGGCCTTGCCCAGCTTTGTAGTTTACAAGGGAGGGCTTCATGGTGGAGGATCCCACGGTCACCCTGCTGGCCGGTTCGCTCCTAGCCACAGAGGTGCCGGACCTGCTGAAGCCCTTTGAGCCTCACTGACGAAGTTGAGATAATATGAATAACCTTTATTAATATAGCACTTTTCTTGACAGTTGTTAAATGTTAATTAACTAAGTCCTTACAAATGAAAAAGAACAACAGAATAACTGTGGGCGTGAAAGAGATGACGTCCCTGTGAGGTGACACCACTCAATACGCTGTAGGAGGAAATCGTCCAAGCCCCTGTGAAGGTCATCCATCTCCAATTCTAGTGTGATTACATAGACGATGAACAAATCACACAGGCCACGAAATTGTGTTTCTTTCAGCCAATGAATCCCCACACGCACTATTAAATGATTAATGATGAATTATATAATTAATTAAATAAATATATAAATAAACCATTACGTATGAATTATAGAACAACGGGCTGCCCTGCAGATTAAGTAAGGATTGTTATTCCTGTTCAACCAAATTAGTGCCAAGTAAGTGATATCAGACAACGGACAACGATTTTAGTTAGCTATTGGCACCACACCTGTTAATTAGGTTCATGACATGGACACACGGAAGGATCAATTTTTTTATAGGATTTCTTAGAAGTGGTAGTATATATATATATATATATATATATATATATATATATATATATATATATATATATATATATATATATATATATATATATATATATATATATATGAATAAATATATATGAATTAAAGAAAATAAGTGATCGGGCATTATTGGACCATTTTTCTATTTCCATTTGGGTCCTTCGGTCGTGGGAACATATTACGTCACATCCGGAAACATCCAGGGCAGTCATGGCCTCTGCGTCTACTCCCGCGGTCGTCAATGCGCCAATAACACAGCAATCGGGGGCAATGCCGTTTGATTTTTCCAAGCCTCCGGTTATTGAAGGCTTTACACCAGTGTCGAGGCGAAAGGACGAGACGTTCAAGGAAAAACTGCTCCGAAAAACAAAAGAAAACCCATTCGTCCCCATAGGTGAGTTGCATAAACTCAATCAGCTGGCTGGTGACTACACCAGTGAACTACCGAAGCAGACTCTATGGCTCATTCGAGTAAAGTACAATGTGTGCTCTGCGATCAAAGTTGGTTTTCGAACAGCATCTTCTGGTAACTGGTTAAACACATTACGTGGATACATATTTTTGTATATTCTGCGGTGTGGTAGTGTGTATGGGTTTAATGAATTGACCTTGTTTTAATTTAATTTCATCTCAAAGTGACATTGACTTTTCTTTGTCCTGTACCATAAGTAACCTGGTGTATTGTTCTCTCCCAGGTTGTCTTGGAACAGCCGGAGCCCTAGCGTATGGACTCCGTGCTTTTCATCAAGGCAAAACCAGGCAGTCCCAGATGTTGATGAGAGGGCGAATCTTTGCTCAAGGCTTTACTGTATTTGCCATAATATTTGGAGTTGTTGCAACTCAGCTGAAACCCAAGCAATGAAGGGAACAACGTATATGCAAAGGCCTATGAATATATAGAGAGCAAGTTAATTCGATCACTATTAATGGATGTAAATAGAATCTACTGATACATGAATGTTGCTGAAAATAAACCAAATGGTCTGGAACGACTTCATCCTTCACAATTGTTCAAATGTTAATTGCTTTTTTTTTATGATAAATTTGCAACAGTAAAATCTATATGCAATAGAATTGTCTGCATTCCGTTATTACATCAGTTTCAGTAAATATGAAGTAACAGCTCTTAGGTTTTCCGTAAGAGCTCTTGATAGAATGCAACACCATTAAGAGCAGCGTGGGATGGCCTGGTAGTGTGACTCAGTAAATTCAACGTCAAATGTGATTCCGTCATTTTTATTATTCTTTCCAGTTCCCTTAAAATAGTTTTTCCCCCTCAGTATTCATAATGGCCATATAGGCAACATGTGAAACATGACTACATAGGCTGTTCTACTGAAATAAACATTTACATTGCTCTTAAAATTACATTTTAACTTAGTGGTGGACAAAACATTTTCAATTAAGTTGATTGAATCAAATGAAAACCCCCTTTAAGAATGCAAATTATTGTTGAAGATTGCGTACATGTTGTGAAAACCCTTGCTGCATTTCTAATCAAATATTAACATGTTTTTGACTCAAAACAAAAACGGTAACAGTAGCAGGTCTGAATTAAAAAAGGCCACATGCTTGGATCGTTTACATTTCTAGAGATTTGAAACGTAATTCGGGAATCCAGACAGCAAATTAGAACATAGCATGTTATGTTTTTTCTTTCACAACAGGCAGAGCTGGTTACAATCTATTTCCTGTTTGGTTGACTTAAACTCAATAAAAAGTAATTGACCTAAAATGCTAATTAATAAAAAAACACAGCACATCAAAATTGGCAAAAGCATGCAGTCAATTAACATAGTAACTTTGTTAAATGCAAGGGCAAAGTAAAAGGAGAACTTTATACAGTAACAATATTTACTCCAGTATAGCTATGGTAAGCTAAAGGATGACCACCCAAATTGAACAGACTTCTATCTTCTCTTCCATTCCAGCGAGGTGTCATTCATCAACAATTTTGTAACATACCGGTCTGCTTTTCAAAATGTTATAAATATCAGGAAAACGTCTCAAAAGTTATGAAGGATATACATTTGTGTGATGCTAACTCAATAAAAAAAAAATGCGAAAATCAAAAAAAGGCATTGTTAAATGGATGAAACGAGTGCACTAGCGAACGAGTGGCGTCTGTTTGAGGGAGATGAGGACCGAGCGCATCCGAGACACGTCCTTCGCCTGCTTGTTGGTCTTGGGGTTGAAGTCGCAGAGGCGGGCCACGCGCTCCCACTCGGTCCCTGGGGGTCCGGTGTCTCCTCCGTCACTCTCCGCCATCAGAGCCTCCTCTGAGGCTCTGCCAGACACACGGGAACAGAAAAGAGATGTAAGTGAAGGCTTATGATGGGAGAAACGGATATTCAGTGGAACATACTAATAAGCCTTAAGATGAAAAGTCCCCTCATGCAATTCTTGCAAATGCTCATGAGAAACCCCATTGGCTCAAAATGATTTTCATGATGCTTTAAGATAACAGTAAATGCAGTAAAACATGACGTTTGGAGACATGCATCCAGCAAACAAGAGGACTAGTGAGTACTAGTAACTAGTACTAGTAACTAAAAAGGTTTTTGGTTCTGATACAACATAAAAGCAACAGGAATTTCTAAACCTACACAAAGCCTATAACATCAGCGTTGGGCTGTTTGTAGAAAGCCTTGTCGGCAATCCTAGTGCGTAGGCAAGGCAGAGAAAGCAGAAGGAAAAGGAGACAGGAAAACAGTAAGTGTAGGTAAACAAACAACAAAAGCAATTAAGGGCAAGCTTGAAGGTTATTTTAGGAAATGAGAGAAGCATCACTAATGAGATGAGTCTAGAAGCACATGATGCAGAACAGTGGCCTGCCTGTTGGTTAAAAGGGCCGGAAGGTGGATAGACAAAAGGTGTTAAACCTGCTATTTGTAGTATGAGTATCTGCATGCATCTTTCTAAATATGTTTTGAAATGACAATATCTCGAATGGATGACCCCCAAAGCCAGCTACATTGGACTATATTGTATTGTGAAAGGTAGAAATTAAAGGTTTACAGTCACTGTAATCATACACTCCACTCCACTCCCTTTCAGCCAAAGGCCTTCCTGTTTGTTATCCTTCTCATTTTGGTTATGTAAACATCAGCCTAGTAAGATCTCATTGCGGTAGTTCTCTCAGTGCTTAGAATGGAAGCAGCGGAAACTGGTTTCGACTAGATGCAGAGTGATACCGTGCCAGACTTGGGCAGAGTCTGTTGGAAAGTTTGAGGAAAAGGAGAGGTTAGCTAAATGTGCAGGAAGAATTGAGAATGGGAAAATGCTGAAATAAATAAAAACACATAAAAGACCTAATATATCACAGAAAACTCATAACTCTCAGAGAGTGAAGATAACCGCAAATGAATGCTAGGATTTGGTCTGAGTAGAAGAATAAAATCCTTACAACACATTGCACACAATATTGAATCATGTTCTCATTAACCTTTCGATATAACCATCGGCAGGTATCCAATCAATTAATTTGACTTCACACCTGTCAGATGAGCAGGTGACCCATGAGGCCCTCTTACCTGTTGTTCGCCTTGTTCTTCTCCATCTGCTCATTCTGGTGCACGTGCCACTCCTCCAGCTCCTTCTTGGCCTTCTCCTTCCACTCCGCCTCAGCTGTCTTGGAGGCTGAGTCTTATTGGAGAGCAAGAGGAGAGACCAACGTTAGCATGTGATGCCGTGTTTATCTACAAGAGGGTGCGAGACGGGTCAGTATCCACTATTGACTGCAATGTAAAAATATCAGCAGATCTGCTGTGTTTTCTCTACCGAGCTCTTCGAGGCGGTCCTTCTGTTCCTCCCTCCACTTGCGTAGGCTCTCCGGCTCCTGCCTCAGCTGATCGACCTGGGCGATGGCTGCATAGCTGTCAGTTGGGCCATTGGACTCCTGTTAGGGAGGTGCGAGGAAATGTCATGTACTTCTCTGCATCATCAGCAATCAATCACTGCTTAGTGAATAAATTGAGCACTCACATGCATATTTTCCGAGCAATAATAAGCACTATTGTATTGGAGCATGTCATCAATTATTAAAACGGATTTTAAGATCAACATCTTGGAGGAAAGTTATAAGCAAGTTGTAGTTATATTTAAAAAAAAAAAAAAACTTACCGGGAACATATCCCCGTTGACTATGGCAGGTTCCTCTCCAAAACCGTCTAAAAGATAGAAACAAGCGTATCTTTAGAGAGCCAATTTACAATCCAGGTTGTTTTCAGGTAATAACAAGTTCCGCAACTGTCACTTTGACAGATGTATATTGTTTGGGGGCAAAAAAAATGTAGATGCACCTGTTTGGTCACTGATGACGTGACATGGCATATGCCGCCCCCTTTAAACAGGCTTTTTTTCTTTATAGTACCCTGAAGACCATTTATCAAGAATTATGGTTAAACCATACGTGCTTATTGCACATAACACGATTTGAGGGACATGTACACAGCGGTTGAGATCTATTGACAATGGGTGATAGAGTGTCAAACTAGGTCGCCGCTAGCAAGCAAGCTAACGTGCTAACACGTATATCACCTTAGGCGAGCTAGCGCCAGTATAGCTACCATCTAATAGTGCTGTCAAAATGTAACGTTACCACATAACAACACGGGGAACAACACCTCTAAATGTATTCATGTCACTACCACCATGCCAATTCAACCCATCGGTAGTTTAGCAGCCCGGCGTCAGTCAGGGCTTCCTAAAGCTAAGTGACTTGTGAGCTAACGCTAGCTTCACAACACCGACCGTAGAGGGGCTCCTGGGGAGGCTGCTCGGCGTCGGTTCCTTCCAGGGCTCCGAACCCATCGTCGTCATTCTCGATCACCGCGATTTCGTTCTCCTGCTGAGCCAGGAAAGCGGCGGCAGGGTCCTCCTCTGTGGTGTGCACTCCGTTGTCAGCCATCTTTTCCACACAAGTGAAGTTTGTAGTCCAGTTGGACACCAGCTAGGCGCGGTGAGCAGGGCGATCCCACGGACTGTTGAAGGACTAATAAGTGCACACAATTGTAATAAAAAAAGACCGGTGTATATATATGCACTAGATACTAGACACAAATGGTGTGACTTTGAAGAGGTGTGAAGATTGCATATGAAAAGCCACCACCGTCTGGTATGGTCTATATTGGGTTATAATCCTGAGTGATGATTCATGATTTCTTCACTCGCTCAACCAGTCTGGAGTCAAGTGATGGAGCAGGATGCCCAATCCGCCTGACTCTGTCTCCATCTGCTGGTGGAAAAGGGTAAACGCAATAACTCATGAAGGACACTGATTTATACTATGTCAATAGTTGTTTTTGGTGAGAACACCTACATTTTCTTAGCAGAAGTCATATTTTGAATAATTTCTAATATGTATTACATGATTTATTTTTTTTATTTCAGTAAGGTTAGTGGAGATATACGCTTAGCAGCATATTTTTTCCTATGTATTACAACATTACTCTCGCATTTCCTCTCAAATAAACAGAATATGTTTTGTAAAAGCACTATGCTATATTCTAAAGTCCTCTCATTCTGAATTATACTCATATATAATGTATATAATCTTAGTACTACCTCTAATTGAACCAACCACCGCCTGTGAACGGCTCCTTGCTTGTCGTTATGTTATTTTTCCTTGTGTTCATCAATACACGTATACATACAACACATGCAGAATGAGTGAGAAATGTAGACATGGCCCATGTGACTTGCTGACGTTACCGTCGGCTCATAAAGGGAATTTCAGGGAATGATTGCTGCTGCTCAAGAAGGGATCCACGGTTCCTGTCTGACGTCTGCTTTAAGGAAGTCCGAAAGGCTGGTCTACAGCCCCTACTGATATTGATTGAAGTCTTTATCCGACATCCAGACAAAAGTAGCACTACGATGTCTGGCGAAGAACAGAGAGAGGGACAAGAGGTAGGCATGTCGTTTTTCTGCATGTATCCGATGGGCTTATTGCATGGTGAAGGTTAAAACTAACACGTTTGGCTCTAGTTCGCGTCTTGGAGAGGGGTTGACTTTTCTAAAACACCGTCCGGTTCGTGGAGAAAGTGACGGGACGGCTGTTCTTCTACAGGCCCAAAGCGGTGGAGAAAAAACTTTTCCAAAGTTCGCCGTGTTTGTCCCAAGTCGTTCACATCCTTTATTAGATGGTCGCCGTACTTGAATTCGAGGTTTGTTCGTTAATTTTTCCACAAACGGGGCAAGGCGAGTCGCCAACGTTGGGCTGCGAGCTCGTCAAGGTTTATTTTAGGTCTTCAATATATACATTTACGAGAGATACTGGGTATCTGGTAAAGTTATTTCCCCCTTTTACTTCGCTATTCGTATGTGTGCTCTTTTAGTCGCGGTTCATTGGTTGCTTTAGCATGTCCATTCATTCATTTTCAATAGGTCTTCATTATGTTGCGGGCTTGACCTCATTCACATGCTGTGTGAATAATGTAGATATCATAATCAGTAGGCCTTCTCCGTGTATCTATAGGGGTTCATATATTTTTCTAAAGTTATGGGCTCCTGACACTGTAACCTAATATGCTTTCTTTAAAATTTCATCGATTCAGTAATGTCATAGCCATGTTATAGCTTTGGTACACTTCGCTTTCCATGTTTTCCTTCCTATTGATTTGATGGCTTGAAATATGTGGACCTTCTTGACTCCCGAGACATCGAGGAATCAACACCGAGTTAACTTAAAAAGGAAACAACAGCTAAGATCCTTCTACCTCTGTTACTATTAGTAGGAGGTCATAAATTAGTCTCTGGTTAAGTTGTCTTGTGCGTAACCCACTTTGTGTTTGTATGCACTGCATTAGTAGGCTTATTTCTAGGCAACCTATTTTTATAGATATAATGTGAAATATAATCCTTTTATAAAAGCTCTTGCCAAGTATTATATATGTATGTATAGAGAGAGAGATATGTATGAGATAGACCTTTTTAAATGTAGTGCCACCGTTTTTGCTTCATCATTCTTTGAATTCTTGGTATGTGTTACTATTAGTCAATCCTAGTACTTGTTTCAATTAGGAGGATAGAACAACTTAATTGCTGGTATAGTTATACTTTGCTCTAACTTTCTTTCAAGTTTGCAAGTATATTCAACTTTTGTAGTTCATGGGGTTTCCTTTATGTTTTCTTGTGGAACTGAATAGAATAGCATATTACAGAATACAGTAGGATATAATGGTAATAGAATAGATTAGGTTGTTTTGCTTTTTTGTGTGCAATTCTGGTGCTATAGGTAGAGTAGTCGTTCCCTCTCTCCCTCTCTCTCTCTCTCTCTCTCTCTCTCTCCCCCCCCCCCCCCCTCCCTCTGTGACTCATGGGGGTGTGGGGCTGAAATAGTTTGGTGTAGATTTACATTCCTTATATAGCCTCTGAGGAGTGTAGAGGCAAGGGCTTGCCTGTGTCGCAAGAAGAAAAAGAGAGTGGGGGGGGGGGGGGGGGTGGGTTGGTTTGCCAACAGAGTGAGCAAGAGAGAGCTGTAGCACAAAAGTCAGCTTGCCTAAGCTCACCCGCTTTTTACTTTTCTCCTTGGTCTGGGCTGTTGGCCAGTCCCACGGTTTAAGGTAGGTTTGCATGGGCACATCCGCAGGTAGCCAAAGTGTCATAAAGAGCGCTGGTACCTTCCGACATGGGGCTGGGGGAGGAGCATGAGTTGGAATGGGGTTACAGGTACAGAGGTCAGTGGTGCTGGCCTGCGAATCACTTGGTGAGCCCCAGCCACATTGATCTGGGTCTCAAGTTGCCCTTGGTTCTTAAAATGGCCTTATTCTTCATTTTGTTTTTAGATTCGGACATCCATAATAGCATGGGATTAAACAGTTTTAATTCTGGCTGAATGTGTGTCTATTTATTGGTTCATACTTGTATATTGTCATTGTTTACTGTATGTTCGGTCATGTGGGTATAGGTTTCTGACACTTTTCCCACAAATGAAGTTCCTACCTGGGAAATATAGTGAATTCCCCCTGCCGTGTCGGAATCAATGTTTATCATGTTTTTGCACAAATGGGAATAATTTAACTGCGTCTGACAAGTAATTTGCACCCATCACCTACCCTTAATGATACATTGTAATCAGAATTTGAACCGGCTACACCTGTTCTGGTTAGAAAAAAATATCTTGGTGACAATATCACTTTGCTTCTAATACATTAACAAGGAATGGTTCCACACATATAAGCAGCAAAAAAATATCTTGGTGACGAATCAATATCATTTTGCTGCTAATTTGTGTGGAACCATTCCATGCAAATGTATTCAAGCGGCACCTGGAATACTTGTTTGATACCGAAAAATGAATGATTTAACCATACATCCAGCGCTATCAGAATAATAAAGTGTGTTGTTTTATTTCTCCTTATTTCTTACCCAAGGCCATGAACGTCTACAGCATTACCCTTGCTGGCCCGGCACCATGGGGCTTCAGACTCCAGGGTGGGAAGGACTTCAGCATGCCCCTCACTGTTTCAAGGGTAAGAATGAGAATATCTTTATCTCCTGGTTTTTATTTATCGCTTATAATGTCCTGCGGGTCCTTTCATCGATCAAGTCTAGTTTTTCTTTCTATGTTGTTTTATTATCATTTCTTCGAGTACTCTGTCAGTGTGTCCACTAGTTGTTTATTCAGTTTTCATGGAGATGGATTCTATTTGAAGACTTTGGAAATGTGCCTCGTTATTGGATTCATGCTCTTGTGCTTGTGGTGTGTTTATCATTTTTGAGCCTTGACACTGTGATTGTTTGAATTCCCAACCCTTGCTGTTTACAAAGACATGTGTTTTTTTCTTGGAACACTTTGCTTTTCCTTTCGCTCACAACACCTTGACCAAATGGATCTTCAAATACTCTGTGCACTTTGGTCAGTGAGGAAAAGAGCTACAACACTTTCCTTACCATATAAGTGCAGTGTTTTCTCAACACACCCACAAATGTGAACACGCACACGCTCATAAAATCATTCCAACATCGCTGCCAGAGATTTGCTCATACAGACCTGACATTCTGTTATGCCTTCGTCTTCATTGGCAGTGTTTTATTGCGACCTTAGAGGCCTGTTTGACCTATAAACGTCACACAGATTTGCATATGACAATTAATGTTGGCAATTTTCTGTAACAGAGATTAATACAAGTTGATTGATAGCCTGATGTGAATCCATCCAAAATGACCTCCAGTCTCTAAAAGTTACCTGGGCCGACCATAGTGCTCCAAACATACCCAACGGAAAATACTCATCATAGCAACATGGCGTTTTTAATTTGAGTTTTCGATCAAAACATTCATCACAGTACAACAAAACCAACCTGTTATCTTGGTACAACATTACAATTGTCGTACTGTGAGAACCGGCTCTATCCAGTGTATTTATTGACGTGGTATAACTGCAAGGTAGTGTTATTGTGTGTAAGCAAGTAGTTGTCGAATTGACACAAAGCTGCAGCGAGGGAAGCGGTTGTCAAGGTCCTGTCAGTACATGTCTCATACCTGACTGTCGAGCTGGCAGCCGTCAAAGCCGGGAGGAAAAAACTAACAAACGGAATGCTCCCGTTGGATGCATGACAGTGAATAGTTTCTCATACCCTAAAATAAGGATAAAGAATTTGAGGATCTTTGTGTGATGAATGCCTACAACTAAACTTTTGCGATTGTTGGGGTGTGATTCACAACTTAACTAGGAGGAATGTCACTGCTCTGGCTCCACTGTTATTCATATTATTTTTGGCTAATCATCAGCTGGTGTACTATTTCCCCACAGCCACGATACAGTTCAACTGCTTTCCTTCCTGTCCATAATTTAGTTCTTGTTTTTTGTCCAGCTCTCTAGGACGTCTTACCCACCAACCTTATCACCTTAATATATCCTTTCATTGTTAGTCGTGGTAGCCTGCGGGCGATGATGGATCCCAGACCTGCAAAAGCAATGATGTAATGGGAGGTGTGGGAGAGGAGGGGGGACTTAATGACTGGTTAGTGGCTAATATACCCCTCGCTTGTTCCCCTAGTCTTCTAGGCTTTAGGGTAACAGAGCAGAAGATATATGTCTCTGAGTAGTTCTCTGAGTTTCTCTGTCTCTTGTGTTTTTAAGGCCGCCGGCTCTTTTTGTTTTACTATGTTGTCATGAATGGCTAGTCAGTGAATCACACAGACATGACACACAAATGGAAACAGCCCATCCAGAGGAAGTAAACTTAAAAGATGTTCAGTATTCTACCTTGACATGAATGACTGTGGGATAAGCCAAACCTAGAGATCCCTGGCTAACAGAGCTTGTATTCAGTGTGTGGTCTTGTCTGACTCTCAAAGCCCATGAGATATGCATCTCTTGCAAGGGTTTCTATTAGGAGAGATTACACAGCAAAGAACACGAAGAATGACAGGACAAAAGGCTACGCTAAACGCTAAGGGGCAAAGAGATCACTATTGATAGTGCCAGAAAGATCAATGCTGCCAAGTGGTTTTTTTGTGTTCGCTTGAGGATTAGCAAACATTTTGGGGGTTGTTGAGCTATCGGGAGGTCTGACAAACGGATTGTTACTAATAGTTATTTGGCTGGCTTGGTCTTGCAATGGCTGATCTGGTTTTTGCTAATATCTTTTTGAGCTCTTTGTTCTATCCCCCCCTCGCTCTAACTATTGTAAATGAGGGCAATTGTTATTTTTTTTTGTTTGTTCGATTTCAGAAAGTCCTGAGGATGTTTGCCCTGCTTCTACAGCGAGTTGTGGGAGTTTCATGACAAAACGCTCACTACTTTCCCATTTCCTCCCTATGTACTCCCTGGCCCTCGAATGCTAAGCTTTTTCACAGCATTCCTGGGATTGTTCACATATCCATCCTGTCCCTACCAACAGAGCACCCCCTTCTCTTCCCCACTCAGCGTCCGATGTGTTGTCTGGCGCCCTGTTCTCTCCACAACACAATGGGCCAAACCCCGAGCAATACCTTCCCAAGTTAAGTCGGTGTCAGGACAGATTGTTAGGCCTAACACACACACACACACAGACACACACACACACCCACAGACGTAGCCTCTAGCAAGCAGTTCCCCGATGAGTATCCATCTTCACTATCAATCTCTGATCTCCCGACACTGGGACTCCATAAACGTTATTATTATTGGAAACAAAGGAAACCCCCAAGAGCCAGGGGGTCTCTAGATAAAACTGGAGTCCCACCATAGGCTAGGAGGTAACCACAGATGATGTCATGTTAATATGCAAGTGGGTGAGATTAGCTGAATGTTCGTCAACACCTCCACAGCTGGTTATGTCTCATAACCAGCTGTGGAGTGTGTGTGTGTGTGTGTGTGTGTGTGTGTGTGTGTGTGTCTTAACGTGTGTACTGTTTATTTGTCTCTGGCCATCTGGGTCCCACTCCCTTCTTATACAGTGTAAACAGAAAATACATAGTTTTTTTTTGCTGCTAACCTCAATAAATAAATAATTCAATGACAACTGATGGAGTCTCCACGGGAGGTATTGTGTTTGCTCGCCGGCTATTTGGATGCTGATCGTGTAACAACGGTGTGTGTGAGTATTTTCCATGGGGGTTAGTGTGGGGCTGTCTGTTCTCGGCCCAGCCGGTACCGCCCACATCACATGGATGTAGGTTAGCCTTTCCATTTCTCTGAGGGATATTTATGGAAGTTGCATCAGCTGTGCTATTGCCGGTGATGTAAGGGCAGCCAGCTCGTTGGGCCCCCAAATAGCTGGGGAAGGAATAAAAAGCTGGAGCTGCCAGGGAGTTGGATGGCTCCTAACATTCACAACCCCCCCCCCCCCAACCCTCCTTCTCCCTTTCAATGAACTCCAGCAGTATTTGTTTAACCAACGGAGAAAGAAAGTCTAACTTAATCGCGTGGGATGGCGAGACAGAGCGTATCTAAAGCACCCCCCCACCTCCCTCCCGCAGTGAAGGGACTCGCCTGATGGATGAATTCCAAAATATTGCGTCTCGGAAAACCGGTGGCCATGTCTTTGAAATTTTATAGCCCACGAAAATATCTCTGTCAACGTCGCCCGCTTGTCCGAGTGTGCTCGGAGAGAGAGACGCGGGCCACCAGCTATTAGGCCTAACTCCTCAATTATGGATAGCTCTGGTCCTATAAATGATGTCGTGCCATAAAACGTGTCTCGAGATATCCCCGCGAATGATCAACAGTCATATTTGCCCTGAATCATTTATGATGATGTATGTACGCGTGATGTATAATGCAGCTGCTGCGAGTTTGTCCGTGGCTGGAGACGAATGGGTCCTATTAAAAAGCCATCGTTTGTGAATAGGTGGCCGCACCACAGGCCTGCCGTGTGAGTCCCCCCCACCCCCCCCTACTCGATCGGAGGTATTGACGCAATGTGCTGCATGGACAGGGCTTGTTTTCCACACTGTCCTTCGGCGTGTTGACTGACCCGAGGAGGATTCGGGGAGGCGGAGGGAAAGGGGGGGGGGGGGGGGCAGGTATAGGGTGTCTAGTATGCCCCTCGTCCTGCCCGCAGACCCCTCCCACCCGGGCAAAGCTCTGAGCACAGCAACTTTACTGCTGCCGCCTCGTGAAGAGAGAGAGCAGCTGCACCGGGCCTGAGCGAGCAGCACAGGTGCCTGCGTCCGTCAGCTACCCCGGCGCGCACGCGTTGCACACACACACACACACACACACACACACACACACACACACACACACACACACACACACACACACACACACACACACACACACACACACACACACACACACACACACACACACACACACACACACATGAAAATCATCATGCAAATACATGAGACCACACACGTACACACCTGACAATACACAGGCTTATACCTATTAGCGCCACACACACACGCATGAAAATATACATGCTTATACCTAAAAGCACACACACACACACACACACACACACACACACACATACACATCTATACACACATATAGACACACACAGCAACAGGGTAGCGGATAGCTTCCCCGTTCTTGCTTCTCCCCACTTTTACTTTTTTGGAAGTCAATAGTACTTTAGTGGACATGCCCGTCAGCTCAGGTGACTTCCTGCACCTCTCTCTTTGTTGTGTTGCACCTCGATGCCCCCTTTCAGGTCCTGAAGAACCTTGTTGGCAGTGAGGCCTTGCTGACAACAGCAGGTCTACAGGACAGAGTCTATCCTCTAGTTTCCTTCCTTCACTCGTTGCTTTAGTCTCAACGTATTGAGCAACACTTTGAAGTGTTTCTTGAAACGGAGAAACGATGTTCTCGACCACATAATTGCTTCCAGTGATTGCGACTCAGAAGGCGAAGGAAATCGAGCCGTCGACAGAACATCGGCCAAATAATGACGACTCCAAGCCATTAAATGCAGATGTAATTTACCCTGTTTTTTGGTACTTTTTGGTACTTACAATCAGTTTTTATTTGTATTTTTGTGTATATATTTTCAAGTGGGCCAAAAAGGCCAAAAAACGAAAATCACCTGGAAAAAAAGTTGCCATCTTTTCCTCAACCCCCACCTCCCCCCCAACCTCACATTCAGTTTCCAGATTGCATTAGCGACACTTGTGCTTCACCACCGCGGAATCAAAGCGCCATGTGTGATAGCTTAGCTGAACATGGCAGACGTCTATTGATTGAAGCTGCCGAGTCGGCCGCCCTGTTTGATGAGCTAACGCGAGCAGGGATCCATGACATCAGAGAGTAATCCCGATAGTTTCGTTTTTTTTTCGTTGCGCTCACTCCCCCTTATCTGATGTGCAATACTTTGTACTCCCAGTTATCTGAGACTTTGACACAAGTCTTGAGTTTCGTTAAGCCTCGGGGACAGGCTGACTAAGCCCTTACTAAACATGTTTTGGCGTCTGCACTCTCCTTATATTAAGGGCTTAAAGGGACACAACACCCCCTACCACCAACCCCCCCCCCAGACTTGCATTTAAGTCTCTCCTATCAAAGCTGTGCGGTGTCTTTCCGGTTAGTGGTAAGGGCAGAGACAACCTTTGTACCGCCAGCGTATTTGGAACACGTGACCCGTCAATACAGGTGTCATCCCTTTATGAGTCAAAGGAGCCGGTGACTCGGACGTCTGGCTGCGTTGACTCAGGTTCTCTGCCAGTAAACCGTGTCGACGTTACTAAGACATCGCAAAATTGCCTCATTCGTTTTCATGAGCTCACTGTGAACTCAAGGTCACATCTGTATTAAATCAGGGGCCTGAGGAGTGGTGAGGTCATGTGCGTGAGATAACTTAATTTGGTCTGTAAGCAGTCCAATGTCTCAGGAAGTTCCCTCCGTAGAGCAGAGCACAACTCCCCAAACTAATTACAAGAGTGTTTGCAACAAACACAAATGACCATGAGACTTGTTTTTAATTAATTTGTGCATAGTGCTGTGAAAAGGGGTTCCGGAGGATGGACTTTTGTCTCTGTCTGTCTTCCCCTCTGTCAATACAGGCTAATCTGAAAACATAAAATAGGAAAATAGTGTCTGTCTATTTGTGATTTCGTGGCGTCCAAACTAACGTGCGTCCCTTGAGCTTTGTGTAATCGTGTGTCTCTTGACATTATCTGCGCTCACGTTTCTTGGTCTATTTTCTAGACTTGTTTTGTCTGCTGCTGTTTCTGATTTCCGTCTATAGCCTAGGTTCAATTTTTCTTGTCAATGCGATAGTGATCGGATACGCCTGATCACAACAATGACCCAGGCTTGACACTTGTATGCTAAATCTGGGGCCACAGCTTTGATGGGATGTCTTGTTCCGTTTGTGTGTGTGTGTGTGTGTGTGTGTGTGTGTCTGTGGGTGGGCAAATCCTTAATAAAATCAGCTTCATAATTGAACATTAATTTGTTGTGCATGTGTAGAAGAAGTGCTTTGTATCAGTGACGTCCCCACCTGACGACAGCTGAAGCATCTGAGCTGATGTGATCGGATCAAAATAACCGCTGGTGTGTTTGTGTGTGTTTCTCCAGTTGACCCCAGGAGGGAAGGCTGCCCAGGCAGGGGTAGGGGTCGGAGACTGGGTGGTGTCCATCGGTGAGATCAACGCGGAGGACATGACTCATGTGGAGGCTCAGAACCAGATCCGCGCGGCCACAGACTCGCTCAGCCTCAGCCTCAGCAGGTAGGAAGCTCTGGCCCAGAGGAGATAAGTCGGTAGCACACAAGTGTCCGTGAACCCCTTCGGTTTGAGGTAAAAAAGAAAATTGAGATCTAGGAAGGGGGGGGTGGAACCGGCAATAACATTGGATTTTACGACCGGTGTCTTCTTAAATTAGGGGTTATATTAGTAACTGTAAAAAAACAAAGACATGCTAGGATGTTAATAAAGAACTGCATGATTTTGGGTTAATACGCCCTGGCTTACATATATGCCAGCAACCACACACTTGCTTACATACATGCTAGCACCCACACACTGGCAAACATACATGCCAGCACCCAAATACTGGCTTACATACATGCTTACGCACACGCGCCCGTGTGCTTCCACTGAGACTAACCTCTTAACTAAGGTGTATAAATTGCCACAGTATTGCCATTTTATCCGGCATATTTCATCATAAAATCACCATGATTTGGACCGGTTCTATTCTTCCTGCATTGGAGAGATAGGGTAGGAGTAAAACATGTATCCCAGAACCAAACAAAAGTACTCTCCAACTGATTTCCAATTTGGGAGATGCATTTCTAAACATCCGATTAGTAAACATTGCAGCCGGCCAAATTTCCTTTTGAATAATTTCTTACATAGGCAACGTTGCCCTATGTTGAATCCACCTCATAATGTAATTGGAGGGAAATCTCTCTGGGAGATTAAAAGCACTTTGTAGCAAAAATTGAAGCAAGGAAAATGTAATTTTCCACAAGTTTTATTTTAATCAGTTTTGGATAAGTTGTCCCTCGTCTGTGCTGTACCTACTCACATAACTCCTGCCAGGAATTTCTCACTGAAGTATCTCTCTGAAGAATGAGCCAAATATTTTTTTTTCCCTACCTAGAGCTTAATTATAACAAAGAGCCCCCCCAACCCCTCCCCTCCCCCTCAAGAGATGCCTTGGCACTCGATATGAAGCAGAATTTGATAGAAAAACGAAACGGTATTTACTCTTGGACAAAATGCAAAGGTGAGGCCCTTGAGACTCACCGTGGTGCTTTCAAGCGGTAAATTGCAGATATTTGTTATGCTTAAAGAGGCCCAGGGCTTGTCAAGGCTAGGACTGAAAGTGAAAACACACAGCAGGTCCCTTTCCCTTCAAGGGAGGACCAATGTGCTCACTGTCGACAGACTCTCTTTTTAATACGTCTGCCTGGCATAAGGTTCTTCGGGACTTTCGGGATCAAAGACTACTACCCCCCGATAGTGGAGTTAGAATAAAAACAGGCCCGGGTTTCAGAAATCTGGCATCATATTTCTTTCTGTTGGTTTGTTTATTTATTTCCTTTTCACAACAAGGGCTAAACGAATACGAGTGTTTTCCCGACAAAATAGGAAACCTGACTGAAAGTCTGGAGGGCAGATAATAAAACCAGAGCAGGACAGATTTGAGGCATCGCGGTAGACCCTCTCAGACAACACCGTAGACAGGATGAAGTCACAGGTTGACCGGGGCTCACCGGTTGGTTATTGTGTGCGTGTCAGATATAATACCTCTGTCATAGGCCCCTATATCAGATTTATCTTGATATGTAGCCCCTGCTGCCTTTGGCTGGATATCTCTGGGGTTAGGTGAACGACACCGTTCTTTAGAAGCGACTGAAACAAACTAACTCGATAGATAAACGCTTCCATTGCACCACAATCTATTAGGAAGACTGTTTGGTGCAGACATGTAATACATGTGATATAAATGTTTTGTTGGACCATTTAATTGGACAATGAGATGGACATGGGATGCGCCATAAGGGATTGTCTCGAATGTAGCAGAAACTTGGGTACTTGCCTTGTAAACCTTGACCTGCACAAAAACCCATGCACTTCAAGTCACCTGCGATCCCTAAATCAACAAAACGACTCGCTAGACATCCATTTGCAGAAGTCCATCTCTATTAGGATATCTCCTGACCAAAAGAGGCTTTAGAAATAACAAATGGGAAGCTTATTGGCTAATCTGAATCGATTCCATGTCACAGCGAGCCGTTCTCCATCGCTCGTCTGGTTCTCTCCTTATTTGGCCGAGTGTTTGTGTTCGCACTGACCTGAGCTGCATGAGCCAGCGTGACACCAGTATCTTTGGGAGACACCATACATGATTCTTGCCAACTCTGTGTTTCGTCACATTTCTCTTTTTTTCAAGTGGCAATATTGAAGATAAGTGTATAGGTCTTAACTGAAGTTTCATCCTCTTTTCTCTGGTAACTCTTATGTATCATAGGAGTTGAACACCATTATATATTATCACTTTTTGCAAACACACTCGCATCAGCATTTTTTTCCTAATGTCTGCTCTAATGTTTTCTTGACGCGGCGCGAGAGAAATTGGCGCGAGAGGGACTTTTTCCGGCGCGTTTGTTCCACCCTGGCCACTCGCCTTATTTCACTTAATCTTCGTCTGCCCAAAATGGAAAGTGTGGGCGCACAATTAATATCAGAGCTCCCATTCTCAATCATTTTCTCATCCCAGGGGACCGAGTTAGCCCATATTTCAAGTGTTCCTCTGCCAGTGACCTTTTCTAACATGTAGTATGAGTGGGGGCCTGTGGGTCCCTGGGGTTTCTGAGTAAAATATCTCCCTGACGGCAAACACTCAGGCGGAGCCCATGCAGGGAAAGTAAGAGTAAGTGATTCTTTAAAGGTGTGGGAAACAACCTCAAGATACTTTGAGTGTTAGGTTACGGCCCGGGAGGCGGGGACTCCGGCCCATTATCCAACGCTACTATATTCCCAGAAATGGATTCCCTCATCTTATTCATTTTGATGCAATTCCCCCATAAGAAATATGATGCCACACACCGCTATCTCAACCCTTTTTTCTCTTTCTCCCATTTCATGCTGCATAAAAACCCATGCTTTGCATTCTCTTCCCCCTGGGCCTGACTTGTCAAAATGGGTTTCCAAGCAACGACAATCAAGTTCAGTTAACGAAGGGGAGGAATGTCACACTGGCTCAACTTGTCATCGGTTTCTAATGGGTCTGTCATACACATATTCTATGCCGCTGCATTTGCTTGCACTTCTCTCCCCATTTGTGTAACTGTCTTCCCCCTATCTGTAAGGCCCTGCTGGCTTGTGTTGTCATCCTGTCTTCAACAATGCTCTATTAGGGACGGCTGATGCAACGGGTTACATTTAGCCTAACAGTTACAGGAAACACAGTCCGATGTGTTTGCCTGTCCGCTGTTTCTCTGTGTGCGTGTGCGAGTGTGTGTCTTCCCATGTGGCCACCCGACACAATGGGGTCTCATGACTGTTTCGACAGCAGGCCTGTCACGTCGCACTGCGGTCTAGAGGCTTGTGACAGCAGCGGGTGACAGACATTACGTACAGTAAGGCTCAATGCTTACTGGTAATGCTATGTTAATATTATTCTAATGAGCGGGTGGGTGGGTGGGTGGGGGGGGGGTAGTAGAGGTTTACAGCATTGTTGCAATTTGCTTGATGAATGAATCTGTTTTTCATTAGGCTTAGGTAGTTCAGGGCCCATTGGATTTGAAAAAAGCCCCGAGATTGATTAAGATGATTTGGTGTTTGCATTACCTCCTCAGAACCAACGTAATTTCCAACTGAAGACAAATTATACACTGGTGACACAACACATTTTAAGGGCAAATTGTACTCAGATGCAAAGCACTGCTGTTCCCCTTCATACAAACGAACAAGTTGGCAGTTCCCACCTGATAAATATTCATGCGATTCATCGAGAGAGAGAGAGAGGGGGAAAAAAAGAGGCTTGTTTTAATAGCTATTTAATGTGCTGATTGTGAATGTGATTAGATTCAGTGTGACTGTATTTCGACACTGCTGTCACGGTTTGCACTAAACCACTAAAACAGTTCAAACAAGAAAGTAACCTAACAATTATTTCCCGTCAATGATGAAATGGCTTGGTTTTGGTCAGTGGCCAGTTAGTTGACAAACCAAATTTCTGTGTTGGCGTTCAAGAAACTTTACCTCACCAGGACCTTTGTAGGTCTGACGAGTCAGGACGTGTTTTACAAAAAGTGTGCACGTATAACGCCGACTGTAGAAGCAATGCACATTGTATTCATTTCCCTTTAGCTGTTTAATTTAGTCACGCCTCACTGAGTTGCAATATAATGCAATATGGATTTAGCCCGGGAGTTTCATGACATACTGAGCCCCGAACAGCCTTTCCTTTTTATGCTGATTCAAACCCCCCAAAAAAGGGGGCAGCTGTGTTCACGACAGCACCTATGATTGGGGCCGTTAAATCAGAGTTCAATTAAATATCAGACCGGTGCAATTCTCTGCTCTAATTATCGTTTTCTCCGCTTCTCTTCCAGGGCTTTCAACGCCGGCGGCGAGCAGAAGGTAAGATGTGTGTGTGTTCACCCCTGGTGTCCGAACGCGCCCTGGCATGCTCCAGTGAAGTGATCAGCGTGGTTGGAGTCCAAATGAATTAGCCCGTCCAATGTAGCCTGCTCCGGGAAGAGACCCCTCTCTCCCCAGGGTCTTCTGCCCAACTATTTTGACGGATGATGCAATTTGAAAGTCTTCCGTTCCTCACCAGCACTTAAGCTCTGCTTTTGGACATCCTCAACAATATGTTATGTCGTCTTGTGATTGAACTCATACTGATTCAATCACCTCCCAAGGTCCTCTGGGAGTCGTGTGTTCCATGCATCATCAAAGCATCTCCTGGGCCGGCCGGGCGAAAGGGGATTGCTTTGTGGATGTGAATGATATATAAATGCCATGCTGGAGTGCCACATCAAGTGATGCCTTGCACAATCCCTGACATCACGTCTGAAGTATTTTAATTTAAGGGGCAGAAGTAAGTCACTATTATCTGACACATCAGTAAACAGTTTGGGGATGGGATCGGACCTGCCCTGGAAACGGACCACACTCATGTCATTCTGGCCCCTGCAGTGTGATTAAGCGTTTGGTCACAAGACTATATTTCTTCAGCAAATGAGCTGCAACCCAAGCTGTCCACAAGGTGGAAGAATTCCATATGGGTAGCAGGCACCTCTCTCTCTCTCTCTGCGCCTTAAACGCTTAACACTCAGCATGAAATCTCATTACGCTGACTGTCATTCATCTTTTAAATGTATCACCCCAAAACGTCTCGTGCTGAAGTATTTCGGCACAGGCAGATTATTCTGGCCCATTCCTGGGCGACTGCCAAAACAAATATTTGTCAGACAATGCTGTGTGTGTGTCTTCACACTTCTTAGGCACTCCTCCATGCAAAGACAAACGTCGGCTTGCTATGACAAAGCACAGTCTTGCGGCAAGCAGCATTCATTTGCTGAATGAAAAATCATTATGGTCCCTGACGTGAAGTCTTGGATTGTGCAACAGCCAAAAAGGATCAGTAAAAAGGAATTAACTATTCTGTGAGTGTGTGTTTTTGAGTCTGTGTTGGTCTCTGCGTGTATGTTTTGCGTGTTTTTTTTGAAGATAAATTCTAATCGCACGTCGTGATGTGCTGTTGTTTTTTTTGTTGTTGCCTTGTTTGTGTTCCCACCCATACAGGGTTCAATTGCCCGTGCCTCGGTTCAGCCAAAATACTCCTTTGCCCCCAGCACCGCCATTAACAAGATGGCGAGACCATTTGCAGCAGGGGGTGCTAGTGGCAACTCGGGCCCTGTTATTAAGCCTGTGGCCTACTCCCCTAAGCTAAACGCTCAGCACTCGCATGGTCTGGGCAGTGTACAGCAGCCGCGCAATGGGTAGGTGGATAACAGCTGGCTTTGGAAGCAGACATGGGCCCTGTGTTTTCTTCTTTTTCCCTATTGCATTTCACTCATTCGTATTACATCACATTTTATATTATAAAAGGGGGAAAAATAATGAAGAATATAAATGGTGATAACATCTCAAAGGGAAGCTTGTGTTTAAAACTGTTAGTTAGGTAGTTAGTGAGTTAATACATTATTCCTCCCCAGCTACAGGGGAGGTTGTGTATACATTGAGCACTAAGCAACACGCAGAGCGAGACGTAGCCAAGATGACGGCACAGGTAATTACAAAAGGAGTTTATTGCCATTATCTCTGCCAACTATTTAAATCAATCACAGAGAACAAGCTGATTATCATCTTTAATGAGCAGCCTCACAGCAGAGCATACCAGATATGAAAGCAATTCCTATCTTTCCAAGGAGTAGGTGGTTTATTCAAAACAAAGCCAGCAATGATACAAAACACCCACCAAGTGTCAGACACTTCTTCTTTTTGCATATAGTTGCACTTATTATACCAGAGATATTTGCTCCAACTGTAATTTTGTGGGACGAAAGAAGTTTTGGAATACGCACAAAGGACACTTACGTGTGATGATTTATGATTACTTTAATTAGGATTTTATTATGCGTACGGTGGAAAAAACAAATGACTCTCGACCAATCTGGAACTGGCTAATGGTTAAATATCTAACATCCAATATGAACAAAAATGCAGATTCCAAAAATGCTGTTATCGTAACGCATAGTGTTGTTAAAGGGAAAGCGCAATGCTTTGAAGACTCTTTGGGGTATATGAGGCTTTGGTTTTGTAATTTCCCCCGCTAATGTTCGCTATATTTGAAGACTGGAATAGGAATGAAGCCATAATGCAGTGTTAATGTTGTACCTTATAGGTCCTGCAACGTGACTCATCAGAAGTGATTACGTGGCAATTCAAACTCCTCTTTAAAACAATTGTTTCTCACAGAATCACCACAGAATGGGGGCTATTCAGGATTCTTTTATGAGGCTTTTTAGAATGGATCAAAAAGCGTATGCGTTAGGCAAACAGTGTGACATGAAATGGTCATATTGTACCTTTGGTTGGGGGGGTCAATGTGGCCTCAGTTGTCGGGGAGTTGTTAGTGATCTGGCTCGTGGCGCTGGCCAAATGTCTGTTGCTGTATTTAGCCTCGGAGAAGCCTCCCATAAAATCTGCTGAGTTCTCATGGCGTTCTTACTGTGGTGGTGCTGTATTACTTTTTACTGCCTTACTTGGAGACCTCAAACAGATGTGTGACGTTCCACTGTTTCGCCGAGCTCATTCCTGCCTCCAAAAAAAACCCTACTGAAATGAAACAAAAAAGGGCCCTAAACGTGACTTCCCCCCGGCCTCAGACCATTTGCAAACCATTCAGGGAACATACACAGACTGGATGTGATGGACGGTTAGTCCTGAGCTAGATTCAATGCCATGTTTTCTGTGAAGCCCTATAGCTAGTATCAAGATGCACACGGTGACATTTACCATTATTGACTGTGTATTAAAGCCCCGATTGGCAATATTTGAAGTGCTTGGACAACAGTGAACCCTGTTGAGGGTTTCCATGGCAAATGTCACGTCTGTTCACATAACTCGGGGGGGCACAGGACGTGTCGGACAGGCATTAGGAGGAGTTCCTGGAGGTTCTGAACCGAGCCCGGGCCATGTGCGTCTGAGTGACAAGCTAAAGGAGCGCAGAAGGCTGTTTGACGCCGACACAATGTGTTCCATTATGCCGCCCGGTCGACAATAACAGCCTTGTCTGCTCCGTCACCTTCGTGTGCATGTTGCCCTGCATCCCCCCTCCCCACAAAAAGCCTTTTCTTCTTCTTCTTCTTCTTCTTCTACTTCTTCTTATTCTTCTTCTTCTATTGTGCGCAACTGCTGTCATATTTTGACACGTTCTGTTTTTCGCAAAACACTGAACTCTGACCCTCATTCTTCTTCCCTTGTTTCCCCCCACTTTCTTTCTGTTTCTTTTAACTCTGCAGATGGAGGCTCCCGACAAGTCAGTAAAACACTATTTTTGTTCCTACGTCTGACGGCAGAATAATGAGTTCTTGTGTGCCTGTCAAATTGTTATTCCCTTTCATACAACTTCCATCCTTGAGTTGCACCTGTGCGGCTGCTTTCTGCCTGATCCCAATTAGCCTATAGGCTTTCGTGTCAACCACAGCAGTCATACTGTACATAAGAACCGGAATATTCCATGAGTTTCTGTTTCTAAACGTAAAAAAAGGCCTTCTAGTACTTAGTTTGTTTTTTGCTGCACCATCTGACGACCCAACCTCAAACCCTGATCTGTGGTCTGTCCCCATAGGGTCGAGGCTACTTACTATGATGACATCTATCCTATGTCCAAGTAAGAGACTTCGGCATGGAGGCCGGCTTTGCTGTTTTCTACATTATGTAAAGACCATCCTAGGGGCCGTGGGGCCGAATTGATGAGATGCCCTTGGCTCAACGGACTGATATGGATTTCGGTGCCAAACTGATATGGGCAGGATAAAAAAACGTTGGAACAGAACGAAGCAAGGCACCGCTGAATCACCGCTAACCAGTCATGTTTTGTCTGCTACGAGCGGTTTTGATTACTGTAATTATTACACTGTTTACAAATACATGCTAACTCTATGTTGTTACCTCAGACATGAGTGCAGGTGTTACTGCACCGAGGGCTTGTCTTGTCATTAATTTAAATGAAAGTGAACCGTACAATCACTCACGATGAATGCCTACTGGTGTGCGTCAGACAGCGTCCCTGGAGAAATCCTAATTAGCATCCATTAGCTTGTAGCTTGATGAGCGCGCTAACAGTTCCATGATGCGTTCGGTTTCCCTGTTGCCATTAACCATCACCTGATTGGTTAGTGTGCATGGGGGGGGGGGCTGTTCCTCAGGGACCCCCAGAAGGGCCTCGTCTGGTCAGTTGTTGTTGTTGTTGTTGTTGTGGTGGCGGCGTGGTTACCGCTGACGACCTGATGTGTGTTCAGGCACGGCCTGAGGGCTGAGAACCTGCCCTGCTTCATCCCCAACGACCGCAGCAAGAAGAGGCTGATTCAGGACACCCAGGACTGGCACCCCCGCACCGGCACCACCCAGTCCCGTTCCTTCCGCATCCTCGCCCAGCTCACAGGAACCGACTTCAGTAAGTCAGGGCCTGAGGTCTGGCGAGAGAGAGGGAGAGAGAGACTGAGACACAGGGGGTTCTTTAGGAGGACGGACAGATGGACATAGACAATAAGTAAGGGATTGAGGCCTGGCGATAGAGTGAGAGAGAGCGGGACTGAGACACAGAGCGAGAGAGAGGGAAGAGAGACAGGAGGTCATTTAGGAGGATGGACAGATGGACATAGACAATAAGTAAGGGATTGAGGCCTGGTGATAGAGAGAGAGAGATCTGGATAGGAGGGAAAAAAGGTCCTTTGAAGAGCTGGACACTGACGGATACTGTGTCATGAAGGTTTTATAAATACCTTAGTTGATCGGATCTCTCTACCAACGGGAGCAACAGAAGTTGTTTCTTAAGACAGCTTATTTACGGTTTTATTTTATTCTAACTCGGCTTTGATCGACTTTGATTGACTTAACAACCCCGGTGTCAGAAATGGGGAATCAAAACCTGCATAGCTTTACCAGTCTAGGACAGGTTGTCCTGTCATTGATTTTTCATCATGCAGGTATGTGTGTCGGGGTGTGTCAAAAACACATGTGTGTGCTTGTGAGTGAGGCATTCTGATGCATCTCTCTCCTGGTTCTCGTAGTGCAGGACCCAGATGATGAAAACATGAAGAGGGCCAGGTAAAGCCCAACCTGTGTGTGTGTGTGTGTGTGTGTTTGTGTGTGTGTGTGTGTGTGAGTTTAACACCAGCAACTTTTTGCACTCATACCCCACCCCATCCCCCTGCGCCCCGAGCCTGTGGTTGTGTTGAGGTCCTAATGCTTGTGTTGAGCGCCGGTGGAGAATACTAATTCCTACCCAGATCCCAAGGGCTCCTTCATTAATTAGCAGATCCTGTCATTCAGGATTGGGTTTGAAAACGACGCATGAAGGTGTTGTCGTGTTTGCATTATTTATAGTCTCCGGTAACGGCCACTGGCTACCTAATGTCACGGATGGCTCCTTTGTTCCCTCAGATAAAGATATATATTAACATATAGTTTTAACCTATCACTTGTTTTCAACTCATTATCTTCTTCTATAAGCTTCTTGTTGGACCTGCTTTTGCTGTCCGTTTGACTCCTTGCCCCGCCGTCACTTTTGTTACCATGTGCGACTTTAACAGAATGTTCGCTCGCTCTCCTCCTCACCTCTTTGTTATATTTAACCTCCCGTAATTATTCTGTCTCTGACTCTCTGCCCCCCCCTCCAACCCCTCCCCCCTACCCCGACCCACGTCTGTTCCTTGTTTACGTCACGGTGCGTCGCGGCGGTTAGGGAAAAGTTCCTCACGGAGATTCAGAGCCCCCGCTACGCCCGTCTGAGGGACTGGCACCACGAGAGGTCCGCTCGCGCTCTCAATATCAAGTCCTGAGCGTCTCCCGCTGCGAGGCGTCGCTGTGATGGGAGGCGGAGCTCCGGAGCCTTCTAGAAAAGCATCCGCCACACAGCAGTCGCCACAGCGTCTCAATGACCAGAATCACCACGACGACGACGACAACGACAACAGCGATAGCCGGCCCCCTCCGTGGGAGAGGCGGTGGGAGAAATGTCCCCTCAACAAAATATAATATAAACTAAAAAAGGTGGGAGGGGGGATAGAAAAGTGATAGAAAAAAGGAGGAATAATGCAAGTGAGAGAGGATGGGGGGAATAGAAAATAATTCAGAAAATAGAAATATATATTATGCAGCTTATGTGTCAAAGCCCAACAAAAATGGGAACTGGCATACTGAGCCCAAGTAACGGAAATCCGTCTCTGAAGTTTGATGTGGTGTGAGTGTTGTGAACACTTTGTGGTGCACCTTGTGTTTGTAGCCCTGTTTCTCCTTGTCGTGCCTTTTGCTACTCAAAGCGCTTGTGATGAGGGAGTGGAGGAGAGGGTCTCGACTCCAGGAAGCACCGTTTTTTGCTCCTGTTATTCCTCTTGGATTACCTCGTTCAGGGCCTGACTTTCATCTGTAAGCCTCCTCTCTCTCTCTTCCTCCTTTAGTGATCCTGCTGCTGTCTAGCTCTCTCGCACCCCCTTCCCTCTTATCTCCTGCTCTCTATCTCTAGCTCTGTGTTAGGTGTTATTCTGAGTTCTTCATTTTGCACTGTTTTCCATTTCTGAGCCCCTCATCCTGACGTAGGCGTCTGTAAGCACTGAGAGAGAACGACAAGATCAGTCTGTACTTTTGTTTTATTTTTCTGCTGTCATCAAACAAATATAAAACTCTGAAAGAAAAAAACACCCTCTGCTTTCTGGTCTTCCTCTTTTCTTTTTCTTTTTCCCACTTTTTATTTTCTATTTCTGACTGTAGGCGAGAAAGTCTTTCATAAGTCATGTTTTGAACAGTATGTTACACTAAAGAAGGAAAGTCTTTCATAAGACAGGTTTTGAAGGGGATTTTACGCTACAGAAGGACAAGTCTTTCATAAGTCACATACGGACCAGGGAGTTGGACGAAGAAGGAGGGAGCAAGGGCGTAGGAACCGGGGGGGACGGAGGGGATGTGTCCCCTCCAATATTGGAGACAGGCGCATTTGTCCCACCTAAAAATTATACCGGGGGGAGAAAAATATTTTATTTTATTTTGAAAGCGCAACACAGCGTCTTGTCACCGCTTCTTATTCTAAAAAACTGGATGATTGAGCGTGCAATTAAAGAATTGATTCGATATTTATCAGTTTATTACTGCCATTCAAAATGTGTTTTCCTTTACATTTACAAATGTATCTTTTTAGTAGAATAAAATATATTTGTGAATTTTTTCAGTGTAGTTAATTTATGACATATTTCTGTTCAAACCTGATCCTGAGATCTGTCAGGTTTCCGATATGTGTCCCCCCCAATGTTAAACTCATTCCTACGCCCCTGGGAGGGAGTAGAAGTCACTTTTTCAACAGGGAGTTGAACCATGGAGGAGGGAGTCTTTAATAAGTAACATTTTGAGTAGTTGTTGGACTGTAGTTTGACTGAATCATTCCATTCACATATGGAACAAACGTTGGGACTAGGGAGGGTTTAGTGTTTTAGAACTAAGCCGTAAATTACAAAACAAATGTGAACAAGTTGTGTAAACACAATGTGTTTAGACTATGGCGTCTTGTACAGCTGAAGGGTGAATCGCCATATGAACGGTAACAAAGTTGTCAACCACATTAAAGGTGGGAGAGGTAAACAGCCAAGTTAAACAGAGGGTATTTTCAGAGCTATGTTTGGCTCTAGTGGTGAACATCAAAGCAGCTGTCCTGAAGGACAGGCTGAAGGATTTTATGACCTCCAACCGGGTAACTTCCAAGGACTTTGCTCAGGGTAAGAAAATATAATATTTCTGCCAATCAGGATAAATATTGCATTTGATTAGATTTAATTGGTAAACAGGCCTCAAAAGAGCCGTTCCACCGCTGCAGAGCAAGGCTATGGCGTTAGTAATGATCATTTATTTAACACCACTTTTTTTTCCCCCTTTTAATCTTTCTCTCGGAAAAATGATTTCATTTCCCTCTATTATTAAAACATTGATGACTCTTTGAATGGTGTAAACATCATAGGCCTCCAAGGCTCTGTTGGGTTTTTTGTTCGCCCCCAAAGATGAGATCTCTGGAGCTCATTGTGTTTGCCTCCCAGTATGAGGTCTTTTGATTTCCCCGTAATTGAAAGGAGATAGCTAGAGTTTAGTTCAGGGATGCTTGCTGTGGGCGTAACACTTTCTTTTATTTATTTTTTCTACATTTTTAACAGAAGTTCTATTTATAATTTTTATAAAAGAACTTTACTTACAGTAGCAGAATAGTGCAATCAAAAGGTTTTCACAAGCAAATTCTTTTCTCTCGGGCTGGGGTGGGAGACTGAATGATTCCAGTCAATACTTTTAATGAAAGTTTCTATCTTTAGAGCAGTAGTTAACGAGTTTTGAGAAGGAAACAAAACAAAAACTATTAAAACATTTTCAGGATACACAGCTAGAGCTATTACACATTGATTGCAGAGGATTACATTATTCATTTCTTATCCCTCAGACAAACGCTTCTTCAATCACCTAGCTGGCTCATAATGAGACAATACAGCCATGGCATTTTTCCCCAACAAACAGCACTACACAAAGAAAGGGAAAACAAGTCAATAATTAGAGACCTGCGGTACACCACTTGTTCTAATGATTGTACATCCCACACCTGGGATATTGTTGAGGCTATGGTATGGCTGTGACATTGCTAACGGGCATGTTTTACTATGTGTTCACTGAAACGTCTGTGTTTTCCCACAGTGTTGAGCCAACCCAGTCCACTGCCAAGACCCAGGCACCAGATAAACCTGCTGGTGAGTGTGTTGTTGTCTTTGAGGCCCGTGAATCACCGCCCAAGTATGATGACAGTACAAGCCAGTGCATCAAGTGCAAGCCAGTAAATCATTAGTATTCACAGTAATAGACCGGGACATTTCATAACCATGAAGTTGGAAGAACTCTCCTAAAGAAACCTCTCCGTATCGCATAGTGAAGCATATATCTGTGTGCGTCAAGACCTGCAGTGTATCTGTTTTAAATGTAAATGAGCTGCTTAATCAACAAAAGCAGAACACTATTAGCTAGTGCGCCCGTATTAAATGAACCGCCAAAAGCTGTGCATGAAAAGACTCTGCAACAAAGTGCACATCTATAACTTCTGTCTACGTTAGCCCAATAAAACCCCCTTAAAAACGTTTCCCCCCATTCTGTCTGAATGAGTAACGGTCAAAGCCCCCCCCCCACCCCCCCCAAGTGCCCTCTTCCTCCTGATCGATCGGCTCCGGTAGTTGACAGCATTTCCCTCTCTCTCTCTATTGGGCCCCCAGGATCTATGAGCCAGGCGCCCCCCCCCGACAGTTCCGGCCCGTCCTGCCGGCCCCCCTGGGTCACCGACCCGGGCTTCGCCGACCGCTACCGGCCGGACAAGACGTCCACGGTGCTGACGCAGCACCGGCAGCCCGTGCAGCCCACCCCCATGGAGAACCGCAGCTCCATCCTGCAGGCGGCCCAGAGCGCCCCCGAGGACAGCGGCCGGACCCCCGTGTGCGGGGCCTGTGACAAAATCATCAGGTTGGACCCTCCCCATCCACGTTGGACTCTGTAGTCATTTTTTACACAGCCAGATTTTCCTGTCTTATACCCGCGTTTTTCCCGGCATGGTCCGCACGTTTACTGATAGAGGTAATATACCGGCTTGATTTCGCACACCAATTTACCCTCTCAGACCCTACACATATTGTGGGTTTCAGTAGTAGTCCCGCCTACTCCAATGGACCAAGAAAGCAGGCTCCTTGGTGAAGGGGGGATATACCCACTCAGATTTACATGGGCAAGACTGCAGGGTGTGCCAAGCCACAACTGTACCGGCATGGCAGTGTAAAACTGCGTTGTATGAGGGTTTTACTCCCGGGAGCTTTGTGAGGATAGTCGGAACTTAAGCATACTCATAATAATAATAATAATAATAATAATAATAATAATAATAATAACGTTTTATTTGGGGGTGCTTTTCCACACACTCAAGGTGACCCCGCAGCACAGTTTGCAAACGTCAGCTAACGATAAATAAGTAAATAAGAAGAGACTTTAACAACAGGAGGAAATGTGTGGAGGCAAAACGGGGCAGATGGGCTCTGAATTGAGGAGACTAATTTAAACAAATGAGGTGCGTGTGTGTGTGTGTGTGTGTGTGTGTGTGTGTTGGGGTTGCAGAATGGATCCAAAAAAAGGACACTTCCCTCATGTCTCGAAACCCGCTTTAGTCTGTGTGGTGGTGTATTCTGGGACATTATTAGATTGTTATGGGTAAACGGTATATGCTTTTATTTTCTTTCTACTTTTCTACTGCAGCTATTTACTTATAAAACACACCAGTCCACAATTCAATCCACCCAGTGAATCTTTCACTATAAATCGCTTTATTGTGCTCCTAACGGGACCAGAAAGTCTTTCTGACACGTATTATTGTTAACAAGTCTAGTCAATTTGATTTACATGCTCCTGGTGAAAGGCAACTCCAAAGGGAGCAATCAGTGTTTAAAGTTAAGATAAAATAAACCATTGTTAATCCCAGGAGGGGAATCCGATTGTTCTACAACATCTACCTTTTGACAAAGGAAAGTGTGTGTGTGTGTGTGTGTGGGTTTGTGGGTGCGTGTGCACACGAGTACGCTGACCTCTCTCGCACTAGGGCATTTAAACATGTATTCATAGTCATGTTGCCGATGGAGCTGATGAATATCTCCACAAAGACTCTTAAAACATTGTTTACATTTGACAAAGCGATCCCAGCTCGCGGGCCATGTCATGTTAATCCTGCATGCCATTGTTTGCCTCTGACATTTCCATTACCGTTCCGGTCATTGCTTCCCCGGGCTAAAGTAGGAAGCCCTGTAGAACTCTTATCACACCTCATACTGTGTGTGTGTGTGTGTGTGATTGTGTGTGTGTCCCTCCAGGGGACGGTACCTGGTTGCGCTGGGGCGTTCTTGGCACCCCGAGGAGTTCACGTGTTCCCAGTGCAAGGTGGTCCTGGAGGAAGGGGGCTTCTTCGAGGAGAGGGGCTCTGTCTTCTGCACCAAGTGTTACGACAACCGATACGCGCCCAACTGCGCCAAGTGCAAAAAGAAAATCGCTGGGGTAAGTAATCACCCCCCCCGACCTCAAAAGGGTTCATTCTCATCTCCCGACAGAGTGCATTAAAGGGGGGGGGGGGCTTTAAATGTGCACGACAAGCCAGAGGAGAGGGCGACACTTTTGAGCGATATCGGTGGTTTTGCGGCGAGAGAGAGGGACTTCCGAAGGGTACCCGTTTCCGTGACATGTTTCAGAGTCTGCTTTGTCAACTTCCTCGTGGGAAACCTCGAGCGGGAGAGACAGGGAGAGCATATTTATTCTCCCTGTCTTTGTTGTTGTTCTTCTTGTAATGATGTTGTTACTCCCGCACCGGGGACTTCTAACTGGCGTACACGGCTCATAGGAAGTAAGAGAACAAACATTGCGCGGTGGTAGGTCTGGATAACCCTACAATTCACCACCCTCTCTGTCTAGTCTAACCCGCAACCAAACCTCCATCCACCTCCATGCATAATGTGGGTCAAAATATACAACTCACACCTACGGGATCGGATTAATCCGCACTCTCAAGGGCCTTGAGTAACAGAGGGAGGGAGGGGTCAGTGGCTTCAGACCCCTTGAAAGTCAAGCGATTTATGACCTGTGGAACACGTTCTGTCCCCTCTCCAGGAAATCATGCATGCCCTGAAGATGACCTACCATGTGGAGTGCTTCAAGTGTGCGGCGTGCAGGACTCCAATCAGAAACCAGGCCTTCTACATGGAGGAGGGAGAGCCCTACTGCGAGAGAGGTCAGCCATCACACATGTACGCACGCACGCACGCATGCACGCACGCACGCAGGCACGCACGCACACACGCACGCACGCACGCAAGCACGCACGCAGGCACGCACGCAAGTACACACACACGTGTACGCGCACGCACACACACATACATTATCACGCTTTCATTTTGTCACAAAGAGGGATGATATTGTTACCTTCATAAAAGCTTTGGAGAGACATTTGTGTTTGGTAATAAACCTGGCCTGTGGGGAGTTTAACTAACACATTCCCCAGTCTACTATTCCACTATAATAGGAACAGTATGCACTTGAGGGTTAGCATTACATATTATTTGTTTTTTCAATTATTTATTGATTCTCCAAACACCAACAACATTCTTCAGCCAACATGATTCACGCCAGTGTCCACCACTTGTTTTCAGCTGTCGCCATGCTCTTTTTCACACTGTTATATTGCATTAATTAAATGTATGTTATGTATGCATCTCATTTATCATGTATACAGATCTATATTTCCTGACCAATACGCCGTAGCGTGTAAACGGTATCTGAGTGTATTGATTAGAGTCCCTATATCCTAGCTGTTACACAACAAAGACAGTCATATTATGCAGTTTGACCGCTGCGTTCAGTATAGTCTGAATACCGGCCCCAACGCCTAACTTTATACATTACTGAAACGTTGACGCGCTTTGTGTTTAGCAGTGGGTAGCTTTCCATAACTCCATGCTCACTGTGGAATAAATATTGCATATGCATTGGTTGTTTCTATTCACAGAAGACGGATTCTGTAATAAGAATTTTTTTTTTTTGCCATTAGATATTCCGGTATTGGGAGGTTCTTACACCAATCTGCTTTATTCTAAAAATAAAAAACACAAGGATATGTCTCGATAGGGAATCACTTTTTGGTGATAACAGGACAGGCTGTGCTTACAGTGCCATGTTTATTGCTGAAAATAAGATTTAAGCTACCACATTTCAGCTACCAGATATATGCTAAGAAAATATAATACCCCAAAGGACTTCCATCCAATTATAAGCCGTATTGTTTGCGGAGGCTTTTGACAAACGTCGCCGTGTACAGAGTCACATGAACCCCGATGTTTGCTTAACTTCGGAACAATCGCGCCAAACTTAACTCCTAAATTATTCGCTTCAATTGCAACTGTGTGTGATTATCCCCCCCCCCCAATAACAACAACAACATCTTTATTGCGGTAGTGTATTGTAAAGGCCACATAATGCATCTCCTGTGTAGGTCAACACAGTGCATCACAATGCGTAAAGTCTTCGACATTTCCCTTTTTTCTTCCTTCTTCCGTTTATATTTTTCGCTCCTCCGTTATCTTCGCAGCACTAGCATGCATTACGCACCCCCCCCCCCCCCCCCCCCCCCCCCCCCCCCCCTCTCCGGGTCTTTATGAACGGCGGCGTGGCACACGCTTCGCGTTGTAAATTATTTAGCGGGTCAGCAGGCTTCTCCCCTTTCCGTCGCCGGGGCCTCAGAAGTGGATTGCTGTTTTTTTTATCAGCGGCAGCACCCCGACGCGTACGGGGGCGCCTACTCGGGATAATACCTTTAGTGCTGATCACCATTCTGTCGTCTCAGCACCTTTTAGAGGATTGTGTCGCGCTCGCCCGGCAGCTCAAGTACACCTCCCCTCCCTCCTCCGAGCCCCCCTATCCCACATCCCCCCCACCCCTGCTCAAGTCCCTGTAACAATAGGGGGAAAAAAAGGACAATCCAGTGAAGTATCTTGAGCAATTTCCCCTTATCCTAATCCCTCCTTTACACCGGGACAGCATCCCCAGACGTAACCCCCCCCTCCCCTTCACGCCCGATGATGAGTCTCTTGTTCAGACACGGGCCTCGCCTTGCCAGGCCCGCCTGCACAGGCTTACGAACGTCTCACACCCAGCTACCAGCCCTCACACCCCCCCCCCCCCTGCAAGTCTCCATCACTTTGTTCTCACCTGCCTTTACCTTGCTCCCCTGCCCGCCCCCTCCCTCTCTCTCTCTCTCCCTCTCTGTCTCCTTTAGACTATGAGAAGATGTTTGGCACCAAATGCCACGGCTGTGACTTCAAGATTGATGCCGGGGATCGGTTCCTGGAGGCCTTGGGCTACAGTTGGCACGACACCTGCTTCGTCTGTGCCGTAAGTCATTCTGATGGATGCCGTAGCCCGTCGGCTCCAGCGGCCTGCTCCCTTCCTGCTCCTCCAATGCCAGACCCTCCTCTGGCTCTCCGGCTGCACTGCCCTCACATCAGTCCAGGCCACTTTTCTGGAGCTTTCTCACCTCCCTCTCTCACTTGTTCTCTCTTTTGTGTGTGTGTGTATGTGTGTGTGTGTGTGTGTGTGTGTGTGTGTCTCCCTCTCTTGCTGGTTCTCTCTCTCTGTCTCTCTGTCTCTCTCTCTGTCTCTCTCTCTGTCTCTCTCTGAAGCCGCCACAGGGGACGGCTATCTCCATCGTTTGTCTTTGACTCTGTAGAGAACGCCTAGACTGTAAATTCAATACTGTGGTATAGACACCCGTACTGTGGGAAGCACTCATTGTGCAATAAGATGAACATGATAAAATGGCTAATATTCTCTCTGCTCTTTTCCCTTCTCTTCCCTCCTCCCCCCCTCCAACCACCCATCCTATCTCCTCCCTCCCCCCCTCCAACCACCAATCCTATCTCCTCCCTCCCCCCCCCCCCCCCCCATCCTATCTCCTCCCCCCCATCCTATCTCTATACGGCTCCTGTCTCCCCTGCTCCGCCCCTTCTGTCTCGTGCAGCTGTGCCAGATGAACCTGGAGGGGAAGACCTTCTACTCCAAGAAGGATAAGCCGCTCTGCAAAGGCCATGCCTTCGCCCCGGTGTGAGGCGCTTAGCCCAGGAGAGGTGCTTCTGTCGGGGGAAGAGACACCCAGAGAGCTCCACTCACTCACCACCCTCCTCCCCTCCTACTCCACTACTCTTCCTCTCCCTCCTCCTCAACCCAACTTCTTCCCCTCAGGCGAAAGCACACACACACACACACACATCAAAGCCCAACACTTGTGCCAGTCACACACACACTTCGCTTCCCTGACTCAAATGCACCCCTCACCCGGTTTTTTCAAGATGCGAGCCGCTTTGTCTCACCTTTAGAGATTTGATGTAAACCCAGAAATGCTACCACTCCCTCGCTGTGTAAGGATAGACTCTCTAGCTAGCTAAGGCTAGAAAGCACCGAGTCCTACACCGCAAAAGCGACTGTTGTGGTCTGTTGTCGGGGGAAACGGAAGCAGTCGCAGAAGGGAAACTCACGCGCCTCAAGCTAATTGTAAAATCGCTACCCTCGGCTCTTCTTTAGAAGTTAATTCTTGGATTGTTATTTTAGTGCCGCTTGGACATTAAGTGTGTCACATCGCCTCACCCAGATTCAGGGTGTGCTCGTTAGGGCTGTTAAATACCGTTACGGCTCCACCAATCGCGGGCCTCGTTGAGGTTTTACTGCGAGTATCGTGCTGAATGACTCATTTAGGCGCTCATTGTCAGGCGTTATTACTGTAATGACCTGACACCATTCGTGTACTCTTATACTCATTTGGGACCCCCGGACTCCTCATTGGTTCTTACTGCAGTGCCTATTAAGTTAATGGGAGCTCTAGTCAAGGAGAAAAGTGTGCGTTCTGCAACTCTTCACAGAGGCACAGCCTGCTGCCTAGCTCCAGCTGTGCTAAAGGAGGATTATGTGTTTATTCGTATCAGTATTGATGTCCTGTGTTATTATTATTCATTGATTAGCATTTCAGTTTCAATGATGTAGTGTAGTTCTTATCCCTGTAAAATCATAAGTTTCAGGCTCTGGTGCTTGAACAGAATTGGGTGCGTCTGATGTGGTTATAAATAACGTCACTTCTTACACTATTATCTTTTTAATGTCTGTCTTATGGTATCATTTTTTTTGTATATAATATTTTTGAAACCAAAGTTATGTTTAAAAAAAATGCCTTTTGTTAGAGTGACAACGGTAAAATAACATTCTTTAAGAATGTTCTGCAGAATCCTCCCTAACATTAACAACTGAAAAGAAGAAATGAAATAAACTTCAAGTGCCTTTGTTTTTTTAAGTCAAGCTTTAAACCAATGTCTTTCGAGCTGTAATATAAATCCTACTGAATCTCTACAGTGTATCCATGTCCTAGATGTATTGGGGGAGAAAGGTGCAATTTATATATGTAGGAATTAATGCAATTCGACTCACTTTATCAATAAAGTACATCTTGTAACTTAAAGTCTATGGCTTTTTCTCATTAATTATGTGCATGATTGACTGCATTAGCAAGGTTATTAATACGTGCAGCAATGGCCAGCATAACAAGGTGTCAAGTTATCTGAGATTCTGAAAAATTACCGAAAATGTGTTGAGCTGTCATAATTATCATAAGGTCAATGTTCTATTCAGTTAATATAAACCTTTACATAAATAAACATTTCTTTATCAGTTGTTTTCTTTGAATTTTTGCCGGGGACTTCCAAGAGTAAGCTGAGCATTACACTATTTGAATGCAGCACACTGAGTATCATTGGAATTTAGTTGTAAACATGATTGCTTTCACAATGTTATTTGGAATGACTGTTTGGCATAGTGATTTAATATTTAGCAAACTACCAAGTCGTAATGATTGGATATAGGCGTGGCTGTTTCTGAAGTACAATATTCAGTCCTTGATTTAACAATATATAATTTATTTACAACAATTTCAGGTTGAATTACTATACATACCTTTCTGAAATGTCATAGATATATATATACATAAGGCCAAGTAAATACTTGAAAGCACTTAGAAACGAATTTCCAAAATTCTACCCACAAATCCATATCATTGTCCAAAAAGTACAGAAAAATCTCCTTCAGCAGAAGATTTTCCTTGCCACAAAAGTTTGACAACAATTTACATCGACATTAACGAACACAAAATGTTAAAAAGACGACAACCAAAAGAAAGAACAATACAATTATACAATTGCATAAGCGCTGTGGCATGTATTAAATACAGCATTTTTGACTTGCAGAAAGGCAAGGAACATTGACTGAAGGAACTAAGTAGAAAACCATTCACAGGTACACAAGTCTATTATTCTCAGTTCACAAGAAAATATTTCAGTCAGTGACAAGTTTGTTATGTGTGCACGCACACGCACAGCCGCACACGCAAATCATCTTGACACTGAATAGTAATGAATGACTAAAACGTACACTTATATAAAATCCAACATTTTGCTATCACCTTGCAACTTGAAACAATGAACCCTCGACGAATTGAGCACAGACGCGGTTGCACAGTAGTTCCACAGCAAGCTATCTGGACCAGAAAGTGTTCAAACATTCACCATTCATCCGTGCAGTATGTCGTAATGCAGTTGGACACACCAAATTAAGTGAACATATGCTGATGTGTGGTACATTACATGGCTGGTAAATTACAAGTACATTATTGAAGTGTGCTTCGACGACACATCTAAGACAATGACAGGGGCGCTATGATATTCCGGAAAAACAAAAACACAATCTGACTGTACAACTGTCGGAGCCCATCCAACGAAAGCTGCGTAACACTTGCTTGCCAGTTTCTAAGAAGAATCCATCGTAGTTCCAGTGTGTGATATTTACTAGGCATGTGTTAAATTTTTTCCACCTTGTGTTTAAATGCTTACAATATATAGAAATATCAGGTAGACGTATGCAGGGTAAGGACAAACAAAACATTTATAGAAACCTCCTGTAAAACAGTCTCAAAAAACCCTTAACACTGCAAAAGTCGTCACTGCTAGATCGCCAAAGAACAGTAAAGAGGCAAACACGTCACGGTTTAGACTTGACAAAATGTTCCGCCACTTCTCTTTTTTTTGGCTTGTTATTAAAATAGAATTTACATGTCTTTACAAAGTGATAAAATAAACTTTGACATTTTTTTTTACTGCTTGAACAGATAGCGTGAAATGGCCACTGAGATGATATAGCGAGGATTAGAGCCACATGTGATTTCTATTTTAGTTCTGACTGATATCAGAATTCTGACTTTAAACTCAGAACTCCAAAAAAATACACATTGGGCCCTAATCCTCTTCCGTATCCTCCGTAGGTCAGCGTTTGGTTCCAATCCTGTATGTCGTAGAGTGACCTTCAGTGATCTTGGTTCCTTACAGGTAGCCTACCCATAACTCTGACTTTAATCTCAGAATTCTGAGATTAACCTCAGAATTCTGACTTTAAACGCAGAACTCAAAAAAGAAGAATCACATGTGGCCCTAATCCTCTTCCGTACGAAAGCCGTGGGTTTTTAGTGTGATTAGATGTGCAGCAGAGAAGACGCACAGGGACAGAGAGGCAGATGCTACGCGCTACACGCCAACGGAACCAGAATGCTGAAACGACATAGACATGAATACAATATAAGCCTGTAGTAGCCTCAACTGGTATTCATTCAACTTTGGTTACCAATTATGCTGATATACAATATGTAAAGTGACAGCACAGAGCTAGAATAGAAAAAGTTATTTACATATTTGATGACTTATTACGTGTGAGAGAAAAGCAACGTTTTGTTTTCAAGGTGACATTTGTTTGTGTTTATCCCAAAAAAGGAATTAAGTGGATGCTTCTTCTACAAAAACGACATGGAAAAAGTTGATTTGGTGTGGGATGGACTACAACATGTCTCATAGTGTCTAATATGTTCGCCATATAAACTCTAGTGGTCAACGTTGGAACCGACCGAGGAGAATCATGTTGGATGGACTTAAGGGACGCAAAGCTCACGTTTGGACTGTTCTTAACTTTACAAAATATAAATAAAATGAATAGATAATAACAACAACAGTAGTTATGGTTTGAATGACGCACTGGAGCAAAAAAAAACAAAACAATAAAAGTTCAAGTTATTTCTCCGCACACCTTAAAAAAACCCAGAACAAATGTACATTCTAAACATCTTGACAATCATTAAAACGCACTCCTGATAGTCAGTGAGGGTGGGGGCCGTGGCAGGCCGGGCGCTGGGATCGAGGACTCTCTGTGGACGTTTTAAATGGCGGGGAGCTCTTTCTCGTTCCAACGTTTGATAGACAAGCAATCCTGAGGCAGGGGAGGGAGAGAAGGGGCTGAGAACAATGGCTGATTCGAAAAAAAGTGCTCCTTTTTACCTTTGACATTTACGCCACTGCAGCAGCAAGCAACCTTGAGGTCTGCGCATGTGTGTGTGACGGAGGACGCGTGGCCACCGCACCGTCCATGCTAAATGAAGCCCAGAAAAGTAGGAAATGAGCCACGCGATTGAGAGCAAACCAACTGCTCGTGTGTCTGTGTGTGTGCATGTATGTGTACTTGCATTAATATCCTGGATCACTTTCGCTATCTTGGCAATAAAGGCAACAACAAAGGACTTCTTAAGCATTTTCAACTGGCAGAGGCATGGCGTTGCGGAATGGCCCCCGTGCTGCGAGAGGCAGGCTTTGTTTGCATCACATTCATAAGTAGACATGTGATCTACTCTGCCAAACGGCACCAAAGAGATTCAGACCAATAAACGCCTTTTGAATTATGGAATAAGGCGGCATGACTTGGAAACCCATTCTGCATGTTAATCATTTTGGTAAAGATAATTTGTGGGCATATTTTCTTCGGGGCGAACACTCTGCATTATTCATAATGAGTGTTAAAAAATGGCAATGCAGTATTTCCTTGCTTTTGGCTGTGTCTCATGTTTAACATCTTCTCCCCGACAGTATTAATGTAATCAGGGGGAGATGTTATATTGTAGAAATGACTTGGGGAGGGATGCGCATTAATGCAGCCAGGGAGGCTTTATAGCCTTGTAGCACCACTTATAAACGGCGGCGGCAGGAAGCTGAACAGAAAACACGACCATCTGACGCATTGGGCTGAGTGCTCGCTCTGAGATGAACGGGGTTCATCAAAGTCGCACCCTCTGAAAGACAGAAATGGCATCCGAGACGGGGCTTCTTCAGTGAAGTAACTCACTCTTCCTCCCCCCTTCCCCCTCCCTCTTCGAGAGTTTGGGTAACTAACGGACCCAGACGACACGCCATCGATTCAGCACACCGAGATCTGCCGAGCAATCTCACAGAATCAAGATCTTACAATCACACTAGTGATACCGGCTTGACTTTGTGGGGAAACAAAAACAAAACAACAAAAACTAACAAAGAAGGAAGAAAGCAAATAAGATGAGACACGCGCTCCGAGCGTGACATAAAATCTATTTTTCAAGCTACAAGCCTGTGCCGTGCTACTGCCACCCCCCCCGACCCCCTCCTGGCCCCCTGTGTTTGCAAACAGTGAAAGAAACACAGGGGTGTGACACACACGTACGCCGTCACGGGGTGCACAGCGGGGGGGGAGGTCACAGGCCCCAATGACCTTGTTATGAACGGGTTATGTGTCAGAGCGAGGAGGAGGAGGGGGGCGTTCAAAACCAACGAGGCAGCCGACTGCATGAGAAGCATGTTTTCTGTTGCAACGTACAGCCGTTTTTTCCTGCGTGCACACCACATCTTGCCGCGTCCCTTTCCGTGATGTTTAAGGCTAAAATCATTATCGATGGGCATATTGCTTCTCTCAAGCCATATGTGGAATATCTGCATATGTAGGTAATCTTTCATTCCAATCACAAAGGTGTTTTTTTTGGGGGGGGGGGGCTTGTGAATTCCATTACTTCTCCGTTAAAGATTCCTATTTAACAGGAAGGCTCCTATCCGTCGTCTATGGGGGTCACCTTTCTGAACAAGACTGGACAAGTTTTCGGGCTCTCTCGTTTAAACCAAGTTCACCCCGTTTCAACACAGATCTCCAATTCAGTTTTGACAAAAAACAAAACGATAATAATATCAACAATAACAATATAAAAGCACTTCTTCACTATTCCTCCACTGTTGCCGACACAGTTGTCGTACAGTTATTGTCCAGTTGCTGCTGCTGCTTCTGTCGTTTTTTCTTTCCTTCTGACCAGCTCTTCTCTTCCTCGTCCTCTGGGCTAGCACTCTCCGTCGGAGACGAGGAATATCATGGCCTCCTGTTTGCCGATGTCGGCCATGACGGTGGCCAGCTGGTTGATGTTGCCGCTGTGGAAATGTTGTGCCTCCCATAGGTCCAGAATCACAGAGGTCGGGCTTGCGTTGGAGGCAAAGAAACTCATGTGTCTGTGAGGGAGAGAGAAAGAGAGCGCAAGAGAGAGAAAGAGAGAGAGAGAGAGAGAGATAAGAACATAAGACAACAAAAGGCAGGCTTATATTGAATCATGCTATGTACACACAAATCCAATTTTAGCGTCACTTGTGGCTTCTTGACACACAGCCTGTTACCAAAGCGTTTCATCTATCATTTTTGTTGTCGTTCTTTGTGATTTTTGCAGCGATGTGCACTGCCACCAGGGCTCTTCTCTATTGTGGGTTTTGCCTCATGCCTTGATATTGCGTCAGTGTTAAGAAACACATTGTGGAGGCATACAACGTCGTAAAATAACCTGAACACTGCAGAAGTCATCATTGCTACATCGCCAAAGGACAGTGAAGAGGCAAACACGTCACGTTTAAGACTTGAAAAAATGTTCCAAAACACACTTTTTATTTTATTTTTCATTTGGAAACCTTTCGGCGAGGCCCAACTGGCTCGCCATGACTCTTCCTCCACATTTGATGTTGAAATTGCCCCTAAATCCCTCCTAGTGCATCCCAGACAGACGTAAGTCCGCTCTTTGGAAGCAACCTTTACCATTCTTGGGAAGCCAACCTTTGCAACTGAATCCAATCAATGACAACAAAGCAGTGGTGCCGGCAGCTGTATATTTGATGTTGAGGGGGGGAATGGATCCCGGTGGTGCCTGAAGAGACGTGTTCGATCTAATGGCCTTTTTCTGTTCTCCGACTGTCTGGCTGCTTATCCGTCGTGTAGGGACGCCCTGGACCACCAGTGTATTAAAGGCCCATTGAAGCCTTAGCCCCCAAAGTTTGTTTGTGAAGCACACCTCTCCGCCCCGGTGAACGTATGTATATAGTGTCTCTCTTTGTGTGTGTGTGTGTGTGTGTGTGTGTGTGTGTGTAAGTGTAGGTGTGTGTGTGTGTGTGTGTGTGTGTCTGTAGATGTTTGTATTAGTGTGATTGTGTTTTTGTCTGTGTAGGTGTTTGTATAAGTGTGAGTACGTGTGTGTGTAAAGGTGTTTGTGTTAGTGTGTGTTTGTTGGGATGTGTGTGTGTGCGCAGATGTGGTGGGCAGATATTTAAAAAAAAAGTACTAAAAGGCACAGTCCTTTGATTTTACCTTGAGAAAGGTCACAGAGATTAGAGTGTGAGACCTTCATCTCTCCCTATCTTGTTTTGCTAGTGCAGAGAAAGCCACGGGCATAAATAATACAGCGCTAAAAATATGGAGTTGATGAATATGTTTGTCTTTCAAAGAGACAATCTCCGATAATATATAATGCGCTTTAGCCGTTTTTGTGCCCATTGATGCGTCGTGTCCCTGCTTAGATGAGAATGAGAAAATGCTTCGGCATGCAATATCCGTCAAAAAGTTCCTTTTATGTGACTTAATAGTCACATAAAAATGAATGTTCTTCCGCCGCGATGAGTTGCTCCCGTCCCAATTTGAATGGGCGACATTTGGAGTCCGTGAGAATGTAGCCTATTAAAAAAAAAACAATCAAACATTTTATGTCTGCGTGTGTGTGTGTACAGTGTTCAGCACGGGAAATGGAGACACATATAGAAGGCTCACACTGTGGAGCCCTTTAGAATAGAATCACCGGGTCGATTTGGAGGATGCGGCCACCGGACAGTGTAGAAACAGAGCAGTTGTTACTGTTTTCAAGATATAGGTGAAAATTGATTGAGTGGGGCAAAACATAGCTTATTGCCACCGCACCGCCATCCATCCGATCTATAATTAACCTGGGGGGGATAAGCTTGATTGGACAAACTGAGTGAGCCTGTTTGATTCAATTACAAGCAGGCTAAATTGAAGGGTAATTGATCAGTGTCTAGCTCCTTCCTCTTCAAGGCAGGTCAATGACCGTACTCAGAGTCCAGACTCCCCTCCACCTTTATCGGTCAGTTTACGAGCAAATGGGCTTGCAAAAAAAAGAGAACACTAAGTAGGGCAGAGAGTATAAAGGGCTAGGTGTGACGACATCGTGCTCATTATTTTTTGGGTAACCTCGTCCAGAAATAAATAAAAATAAACGTGATCCATATAAAAAACGGGTTAAATGAGCTTTTGTTTTTCTGTTCGAACAAGCAACACCACGAGAAACTGAAATACAATGATGCATAAATAATTCTCATTGAACTTCCCTGAGGTAGCCTCGCAAATAGGTGCTCGGCCATCAGCGAAGGTTGCGCAGGCTCAGAACAAACGCGCCGCGCGTTTCACATGTAGCACAACGAATCGCTCAGATGGCTTACTTGTTATCCCTCCGTTTCTTACAGAGGTAAGGGGGGGGGGGGGGGGGTTATGCTTCCTTAACGTAAGCCAATCATACTTTTTAATCTTGGCTGAATCACCGATTTCATGATCTTGGTGTTATGAGGCCTTTCAAAGTGTCTAATATTGTGATATCTATACACATGCTATGCCCATGAAAGGTTTAGTGAGAGACTTGAAGTTTCAGTCTGAACAGACTGAATCTCCCATATGGCAACATGTACTGACCGCAGTTAGGTATTTATTATTTTAACCTGTAATGATGTGTTCTTTAATAGTTGCTGCCAAAGAACATTACTGAAAGCCCATATCGATATTACTTGTTAAGAATAAATATTTATTGAGAACATATGCAGTTAAATGATCTCAATACTATTCAGGGTGCGAACGATTAAGTTAAGTGCTTATTATCCAACCCCGTTCTTGGAAGTGTATTTAAAGTACTTCAACATCAACCTATTAATGGTGTTCAATAAAACAAGGCTTTAATCACTTTTGTGGACGGGTTAAATGAGCTTTTGTTTTTCTGTTCGAACAAGCAACACCACGAGAAACTGAAATACAATGATGCATAAATAATTCTCATTGAACTTCCCTGAGGTAGCCTCGCAAATAGGTGCTCGGCCATCAGCGAAGGTTGCGCAGGCTCAGAACAAACGCGCCGCGCGTTTCACATGTAGCACAACGAATCGCTCAGATGGCTTACTTGTTATCCCTCCGTTTCTTACAGAGGTAAGGGGGGGGGGGGGGGGGTTATGCTTCCTTAACGTAAGCCAATCATACTTTTTAATCTTGGCTGAATCACCGATTTCATGATCTTGGTGTTATGAGGCCTTTCAAAGTGTCTAATATTGTGATATCTATACACATGCTATGCCCATGAAAGGTTTAGTGAGAGACTTGAAGTTTCAGTCTGAACAGACTGAATCTCCCATATGGCAACATGTACTGACCGCAGTTAGGTATTTATTATTTTAACCTGTAATGATGTGTTCTTTAATAGTTGCTGCCAAAGAACATTACTGAAAGCCCATATCGATATTACTTGTTAAGAATAAATATTTATTGAGAACATATGCAGTTAAATGATCTCAATACTATTCAGGGTGCGAACGATTAAGTTAAGTGCTTATTATCCAACCCCGTTCTTGGAAGTGTATTTAAAGTACTTCAACATCAACCTATTAATGGTGTTCAATAAAACAAGGCTTTAATCACTTTTGTGGAGGGCCATGATTTTTTTTTTAGAGCGATCTGATTGGTTGAAAAAATGAATTCATTTTGAGTTATCTGATTGGTAGAAAAAATATTTTAGACCAATGAGATCCCTCAAAATAAATGGATTATTTTCATCCTAGTTGGTACAGTTCATGTAATCCTAGTTGGTACAGGTCATAGTGACCTAGTTAGTCAGGTCATAGTGACCTAGTTGGTACAGGTCATAGTGGCCTAGTTGGTCAGGTCATAGTGACCTAGTTGGTACAGGTCATAGTGACCTAGTTAGTCAGGTCATAGTGACCTAGTTGGTACAGGTCATAGTGGCCTAGTTAGTCAGGTCATAGTGGCCTAGTTGGTACAGGTCATAGTGACCTAGTTAGTCAGGTCGTTGTGACCTAGTTAGTCAGGTCATAGTGACCTAGTTAGTCAGGTCATTGTGACCTAGTTAGTCAGGTCATAGTGACCTAGTTGATCAAGTCATAGTGGCCTAGTTGGTCAGGTCATAGTGACCTAGTTAGTCAGGTCATAGTGGCCTAGTTAGTCAGGTCATAGTGACCTAGTTAGTCAGGTCATAGTGACCTAGTAAGTCAGGTCATAGTGACCTAGTTTGTACAGGTCATAGTGACCTAGTTAGTCAGGTCATAGTGACCTAGTTGGTACAGGTCATAGTGGCCTAGTAAGTCAGGTCATAGTGACCTAGTTGGTCAGGTCATAGTGACCTAGTTGGTCAGGTCATAGTGACCTAGTTAGTCAGGTCATTGTGACCTAGTTAGTCAGGTCATAGTGACCTAGTTAGTCAGGTCATAGTGACCTAGTTGGTCAGGTCATAGTGACCTAGTTGGTCCGGTCATGGTGACCTAGTTAGTCCGGTCATGGTGACCAGTTGGTGGAAATGGGGACCTAGTTGGTACAGGTCATAGATACCTAGTTGGTCAGTTCATAGTGGCCTAGTTAGTCAGGTCATGGTAACCTAGTTAGTCAGGTCATAGTGGCCTAGTTGGTACAGGTCATAGTGGCCTAGTTAGTCAGGTCATAGTGACCTAGTTGGTACAGGCCATAGTGACCTAGTTAGTCAGGTCATAGTGACCTAGTTAGTCAGGTCATAGTGACCTAGTTGGTACAGGTCATAGTGGCCTAGTTGGTCAGGTCATGGTAACCTAGTTGGTACAGGTCATGGTAACCTAGTTGGTACAGGTCATGGTAACCTAGTTAGTCAGGTCATAGTGACCTAGTTGGTCAGGTCATAGTGACCTAGTTGGTCAGGTCATAGTGACCTAGTTAGTCCGGTCATGGTGACCAGTTGGTGGAAATGGGGACCTAGTTGGTACAGGTCATAGATACCTAGTTGGTCAGGTCATAGTGGCCTAGTTAGTCAGGTCATGGTAACCTAGTTAGTCAGGTCATAGTGGCCTAGTTAGTCAGGTCATAGTGACCTAGTTAGTCAGGTCATAGTGACCTAGTTAGTCAGGTCATAGTGACCTAGTTAGTCAGGTCATAGTGGCCTAGCCCGTACCCTGGGAGAGGAGGCTCACCTGTCCAGCTTGAGTCTCTGCGCCAGCATCCTCCAGTCTGCGCCGTTGGGACAGGGCGTGTCCAGGCTGCTGCAGATCTTCTGCCGGATCAGGTACGGTATCTGGAAGGCGCTGGGCCCGGCCAGAGCCGTGGTGCTGCTGTCCATCAGCAGGAACTCAGAGTCCACCGCCCGCGTGTCCTGGTGTGTGGGGAGGGGGGGGGGGGGGGGGGGGGTGTTTGCAGGGGGGAAAGAAGAGAAATCGATCGGATCGGATCCATAGCCGTGCAAACAGTCGGAGAAAGTCCACGATTGGGCGGGCATCTTTGCTAATTGATCGGCTACAGGTGACTTGCAAGCTATTGTATCACCTTCCCCCCCCCCCCACACACACACACACACACACACACACACAAACCAACACAGACAGTCCATCAACACCACCGTACAAAGACATAACCATGGTTACACCACGGTGCCACACCACCATTACACTAGGTGTGAAACTGTGCGGGTAGCAGATTGTGTGTGGGCGTAATTGAGTTGACGCCGCTGAGCCGAACCCTTTCGCTGTGTCGGGGCCAAAGTGGGCGGGGTTACCTTGGCGATGTTGAAGTCCAGGCCAAAGCTCTGGCCCTCCCCCTCCACCTGCCAAACGCACAGCTGGCAGCTGAGCTGGCAGGTGGCCAAGCTGAGGCGCTCCAGAGTGAAGGTGCAGTGCAGGTACCGCTGGGAACCGTTCCAGATGTGGTAGAACGGGATCTCCTGTCGAAAGCAAAGTGGTAAATTAAATATATAAATAAATGAAAGGAAAAAAACAGCTGCGCGCGCGCACACACCCGCAAACGCGGCGGCAGTCACAGCGAGGCTGCCTGTTCGCATTACGGTATAACAAGACCGCCCGCTTCAATCGCTCCGTTGCCGTCATTAATTATACCGACGGTGTCTGCCGTCGTTTGGCTTAGGCGGCTAAATATATCCCCCGTGTTAAAATAAAAGTGACGGCGGGGGTCTTTTATGTTAAAAGGAGAGCGGGTGAAAAAAAAAACAACGAACCACTGTTCTCTTCGCCATCAATAATTTCTTTTGAGCTGTGCGACTTGTCTAAAGTCATTAGTGAGCCGATCGCGTTTTGCACAGCGGAAGGTAACGCATCATTACTATCTCAGGGAGACACAGGGGGAAAAGTTATTCATATTTCCTTTTGTTCGCAAGTTGTTTGAATCAGCTTGTTTGTATAAATGCAAATGAGTGGGTTCCTTGGCAGGGCTTCAGCAGGCGCTTACTGGGTGTTGCATGGGTTGAATCAGCGGCTCTCCAGCTTGAATAAGCCAGGCTCAAATATTCCCTGACACGAACGAGGCCTATATATGTGTGTATTTATTTATATTTATTGATTTAACATCAGCATAAGTAGTATTACTATGTGGAACTGGATACCCTCTAGAAGAAATATGCAGCAAGGGTTTGATAATATTTATTCAAGGCCTTCTCTCTCCCTCTCTCTCTCTCTCTCTCTCTCTCTCTCTCTCTCTCTGTAGCTCTCTCTCTCACTCTCTCTTGTGCTTCATATGTATGGCTCATTTGCATATCCCCAGGGTGAACAGGTAACTCTGGCAAAACCAGAGCTCAGCCTCCCCTGACTTACACCACCCTCACCACCACCATTTCAACAGCCAGACCAAATAAATAAATATAGGTCGGATCGGTCCTACAGTTCCATACGGTGACCAAGTGGGGGCACTGTTACCCAGCCACAATGACAACGGAGAAAGAAGCAGGGTTCATAGAAGAAGATGGAGAAGAAGATGGAAAAAAAGTATTCATGGGGCCCCTGGGAGTGTAAAGGGTCTTTTCTGACCGCACTGCTGAGAGGGGAATAACACGTCCAAATGAACAGGAATGAGCCTTTGTTCCGGTTGCATTGTTGCTGCTGCAGGTGTGTGTGTGTGTGTGTGTGTGTGTGTGTGTGTGTGTGTGTGTGTGTGTGTGTGTGTGTGTGTGTGTGTGTGTGTGTGCGTGCGTGGGTTGGTTGGTTGGTTGGTTGGTTGTGTGGGTGTGTGTGGGGTTTTTCTCTTTTGGGACCTGGTGCTCAATGCACACATTGCATCAAAAAAAGCTGTTCTATACCCCCCCCCCACACACACCCCATCCTTACTACCACCACAGTGGTTGGAGGGAGGGGTGGGGGAGTTTCAGGGTTGTACAAGTTATGGATATTAACGTGGTGTTCTATATTTCATCCCAGCTCCGTTATAGGTCCTCCTTTAGAAACGGGCAGCCGGTATAATCAATCACGCTGCAGCTCTGGGCTCAGTGCACACACTAATGCACACATGGCATAGGAGTGTATGGTTTTTCCATGAGGGCACGCACGCATAGACGAACGTGCAAACACAAACCAACACCACACTACAGAAAGGCCTCGGTGCATGGCTAAAGGGTTTATCATTCCAAGTCAAACCAGGTTATTGGTTCTTTGGTAGTGTCAAAGCTAAGCGACGGGTTTAAAGTCCATGGAAGCAAAAATCTCTATGTTTATTTATGTTTGTTTGGTTGTTGTTGGCATTCAGGGTATCCAGCACAGTTTAGTGCAAAGCAATATTAACAGTCAATCTGTAGGCAAAGGAGTGACCTCACACTAATTGAACAATGGCATTGGTCAATTGACCAATGGCACTGTTTGTCCCGGTCTCGCCCCCCCACCAACCCCCCTTAAACGATCATGCGATCAACAAGGGTGTCACTAATAACCCTAATTATGGGTCTACCACTTTCATGTACCAGGGCACATATAACTACTGGAGACAAGTCTCCTATCCGTGCTCTAGTTCATGAAAGGAGCATTCCCATAATTAGTGTAATGAGTGACCCCTGTGAAAAAACTGTGTTGAAATAAAATTAACAAAATACTCAACTCAATCTCCCTTCTGGTTGTTCCAACATTTTCAGATTAGCTTTGATAATGCCGTGAATGGGCGGCCTGCTTTGCAAATGTGATTGTAAAAATGATATGTAATGATTCGTATTCTATATTTTCAAATACTGTCAGGGACAACATATAATTCTGAGTAGAACGACTGTGACACTATGCCCGCGCCATATTACTTCCTGATGAGCAAATAATTTATAAACAGCATTTCATCATACTGAATACATTTTTTCTTTGTCGACTTTGATGGTGGACTAATAACATCCTGAACCTTGAATTTATGAAAACCTTTCCCAGTTTGGATTTGGGTCACTTTAAAGTATTTTAATTATAAATGTTATTTAATGAAAACTATTTCAGATGATGATAATGATAAAAATAACAACGATAAAAATAATAATCACAACAACAAACGATCAAATCATCAAAAAACAATCTTGAAAAACAAACCAAAATGGATGAGCTGGATAAATAGTCAAAGGGAGGCGATGAACCAAAGTGAACCAAAGTGACCCAGCTCCCCCCTTGTGGAGCCAGCCAATCTGTTCCATCTCTGTGTGTGTCTGCGGCGTCTCTGCATTTGAAGTGACCCCTGTGACCCACTCAGGGGCCCCGGGTGGCGGTGTGCGCACCTGGTAGCCGGCCAGCAGCTTGCTCCTCCAGTGAGCCTGGGGCATGTCGTGGATGGACAGGCGCAGGTTGTGGTAGCTGTCTTTGAACAGGAGGAGGTGTGGCTCGTCTATCAGACGTCCCCCGAGCTGACGCTCCATCTGCATCACCTCCTGATGGGGGAGAGAGAGAGAGAGAGAGAGAGAGAGAGAGAGAGAGAGAGAGAGAGAGAGAGAGAGAGAGAGAGAGAGAGAGAAGAGAGAGAGAGTTAGAATGAAAGATAAAGGGAGGGAGGGACGGATAGAGAATGGAAGAGAGAGAGCGTGCGAGCGAGAGAGAGAGAATAGTAGGGACAGATGGATAGAGCGATTGGGAGAGAGAAATAAAGAGATCCATCAGTTCTGTCTGTTCTGCATTCTCCCATCCAAGGTGATTGGGATGCATCGATTACCACCATTGGTACACGTGTGGCTAATGCATGCTCAGTGCACACATTCAAACTGACGAGCCACCACGTGTCTGGACACAGGCACATTCACATTAAGGGAGAGAGGGGCGGGGGGGGAGCTCAAACACACACCTAGTGTTACTGCAAATGGCCACACACTGGACTGTATTATCACATCGGTTATCAAATGTCACATCAAGGTCACCGCCCATGACTACACTGGCTCGGTGTGTGTGTGCGTGCCTATATAAATATGTGTATGTGTGTGTGTGCGTGTGCGTGTGCCTGTGCGTGCGCCAAGGTTACCGGAACTGCATTAGCATGCAAATCTAGAAGGCAGGCCTGCCTACTAGCTACCTGGGCTGTGATGGAGTAAGTGAATAAGCCATTAGTCAAGCGCTCGTTGTTCTCGCATGGCGAATCTCCTTAATTTCATCTTTGTTTTCGTGCCAGGAGAGATTTGTAAATGCATGCTTAATGTTTTAATCTCTGTGGGACCTGCTCACTGGACCATTTGTTGCCGTCCCACTGACCATCTGGGAGGGGATGATTACATCCGGTGCCCCTGCCACTGATCTATCAATTTATCTTCAGCTACTGGTTTCATGGCAGGCCCAGGTCCCGTCGGGATTCAAAACCACCCCAGGACCGCGCCATCAACCCCCTCTGATCGCAGGAGCCAGTTACAGGAGAGAGAAAAATCCAAAAGCCTGAAAGTCGAAGCTAGAACTAATGGATGACCTTTAAAGAATCATATAAAGCATGATCACCTTCCCATAAAAGAAGGAAAACATGCTTTCGGCAAAGAGGGAGAGAGAGAGAGACTGTATATGCTATGACACTTTGGACTCATTTTCCGAAGAGAGGCTGTGCGATGTGTGAAAAGATAATGGCCATATGTTGAAGTCACTGGTATGAGTAACAGTCACTGGTATGACTCAAGCAAAAGACGTCTAATTAAAATGGAGAATGGCAGGGATTTCTATCTTTGCACTCCACTGATTCAATTTTCTGCACCCTTTCCCTGAAACGGAACGTAGCCAATTCCAATTGGACTGGAAAGGAAGCTGTTAATTATCCATTTGGAATCTTTACCTGCCTTGCTGCCGTTTTCCCTGGAATGGGCCGTTTTCATGTTTTCCCCGCCTGGATTGGACTGTGAATCCAATTCACTGCTTCACTAATTACCGTGTTTGCCTGGCTCTAATCTCCCTGTTCAAATGGAGGATTGTTTGCCATGAGGTGTGCATACTGTCACCATTAGCATATTCCATCTCCCGCATAAACGCCACAGGATGTGTAAGTTGAAACAAAGGAGGGTTTGCAGGTGAAATGTATTCTGCTCGAAATGCAGTGCTCACGTGTTCGCGCTCGGTCTTAAGCGCCCGAAAACGCGGGATTCTGGGAAGCCTTAGCTGCTAACCCAGGCCCGTTCAACCCAGAGTGGAAAGGTCGAACAACGGCTCCCAAATCAAAGTGCCCCTTTTCTAACGGAGTTAATACCGGCGGGCCGAGCATACTCCCAGCACTCGCCGCATGTTTCTCACATGAAAGACACTTCCTGTCTGCTTTTTCTGCAGAGCCTTTTTCAGTTTAAACACTACTTAAGTGCGATCATTCGTTAGCGCCGATTAGCATTGCAAATGGCGACCGGCGGTGCTTTGCTCGGGACTTTGACCCAGTGGTGGATCCGCGGGCTCGGTAACACGGGGGAAGACAGTCGAGTGCCAATTATCCTATTAGCAGCCTCTGGCTAGTGGGCATGAATACTAAGTCGGCTGTCTAGCACTGGTCACTCTTTGAGAGCCAGTGCGACAAATTTACACTCCAAACAAGGCCCTGCGACATACTTCGTCTCTCTCGGATACAAACACTGAATTATTTAGTTTGAGATGCGGGCAGGTGGGATAATGCACTTTTTTTCCCCCTGCCATTGGCACATCCGCGTTTTGGTGCGAGAGTGTGTATGGGAATGGTTATGTGTGTGATTGTATGTGTGTTAAGAGTGAGACATGTGCTTCTGTCTCTATGTCTGACGTGTGTGTGTGTGTGTCAGACGCGTGTGTGGACGTGTACGATAGTTTGTGTTTGGCACAACTGTGTGTCATTGTGAGCATGTGCATGGGAAAGGAGGTGCGTGTGGAATTGTGCGTGTGTGATATGTGTGAGACGGGTGTGTATGTGAGACGTGTGTCTATTGTGTGTCTGAGACGTGTATGTGTGTGTGTGTGTGATGTTCGTGTGAGCCACGTGTGTGTGTGTGTGTGTGTCGGGGCTCCGACGCAGCATATGTCCGGGACTGAAAGAGTAATGGCCCTTTTTACGCCCCATTATCCCGTCAGCCGATGACAGTGTGTGAGGGAGCTAATGGATGAGATGCCCATTTTGACCGTATTATTTACACTTTCTGTGGGGAAAACAACGGCCTGCTTTGAATCAGCGCTATCAAATCACAAATTAATCACCAACTAAGAGTGGCCTCCACGCGTTGGGCGATAAAGAGAGAGGGAGAGGGAATGAAGGGCCGCTCGTGGCTCGCTGCACGGTGACCCTGTGATAACAGGGAGGACATTAAGATGCATGGCATGGGCCACAAGTCCACAAGCTCGGCCCTGTCGGAGAAAAAACCCTTTTGTTCTGACGGAATTAAAGATAGCCTGTGGTGGGTGTGTGTCTTTGTGTGTGCCTGTGTGTGTGTGTGTGTGTGTGTGTGTGTGTGTGTGTGTGTGTGTGTGTGTCTGTGTCTGTGTGTGTGCATGTCTGTGTGTGCGTGTCTGTGTGTGCGTGTGTGTGTGGAGACTGTGGATTTAGAGGCAGGCATGGCCAAGACCACCCCCTGACATTCAATGCGGCTGGCAAACAGGAAGAGGGAGAGGGGGGGGGGGGGGAGGCGGTGCAAGATGGATGAAACAGCGAGGGGAAGCTGAGAAAGGGAAGCGGTTGACGACAAAGGCGACTTTAACATTTGTGTCTGCGGGTCACTAGAGTGGCCGGCTTAAGCAAAAGCGATAACAGGATTACTGCAATCATGGCCACAGTTTTCCACATTCTCCCAACCCCTCCTCAACCCCCCCCCCACCCCCTTCTTGTGCTCTTTCTTTCCAAGCTCCTCCTCATCCTCACCTCCTCCTCCTCCTCCTCATTCCTTCATCCCCTCTGCGCGGGGCTCAGTCGAGGCTGGGCTCAGCACTGTGCCCATGAGCCTGACTGGGGTCCCTCCCCCTCCCGGTCCAGCAGGGACCACAACAAGAGAGACACTCTGGGGGGAGCGCTAATCTCTACGGGCTGGCGCTGACAGAAAGAGGTTAGCTAGTGCACCAAACGCCCTCTTACAGCCCAACAGCCGGCCAGAGGGATGCTTCCAAGGAAAAATAGAGAGAGAAAAAAAAACAAAGTCCAAACACGTCAAGTATTAACGGAGGCCCGGGGAAAACGTCGGAAGCCCCCGGATCAAAACGTCCTAAACTCGGGCAAATGTCGCGTTGTGACATTTGCCGTTAAAACGCAAGGTCACGTATTATACATGTTTATGGTTTTTGGCTCGCGTCGCGCGAGTAATCTCAGCTGACTTCCCAAAGCCACGAGTGTCTGAACTGGATGTGACAGGCAGCCCAGCTGCAGTTTAATCAGTTAATTAGTCAGGGCTACGAGGCAGACGCGGCGTCCGGGGAGAGGGGGTAGAGCGGCGCCGAGATCCTTCGAAGCTTTAATATCGCCATAACCTCCCCGTCACCCCCCTCCCCCGACGGCCGCGGTGCGCCGCCCCCGTGAATCAAAAAACGATAGAGGGGCGACCAAAACAAAAACAAGTCTCCATTCATAATGACTATCCATTCTGGGAGCTGCTCTTTTGAAGCTCATGCCTCTGTGTGTATGCGGGGGTGGGGTAGGTACTATATGTCTCTATGGGCTCCATAAATCTAGGCATTTGTCAGCGAGACACGACAGGCTTTTCCTCCTCTGACGGAGAGTCTATCAGTCTCGGGGTCCAGTGGCTGTGCCCGCTACAGTCAAGTCTGATTAATAACCACGAATAGAAGGAGCTCGAGCGACGAGTTATGAATGGCCGCTGTGGTGGCAGAAGACGGGGGAGAAGAGGCACCACAGTGCCCGATAAATAACAGAAGACGAAAAAATGACGAAAATATTATGTGGATACCATTTTTCAGCCGGGCATATTGATGAATCAGACTTTTTTGTTTTACTTAATGTCGACAATTACTATGCCGCACTCGGGACCGGTTATTGATGGAGTAAATCAGGCCAATTATATGAACAATAACACACTTTATGCAGATTAGTGAAGACCTGTGAAGCCCCAATTTAAGACACATCATGAACAATAGCGGGAGAATGGGAGAGAATATGACAACTCAAAAGAAATTAGGGGCCGCTATTTCCACTGAGTGAGGACCTTCCACCGAATGCACATCCCATAATGGGAACACAGTATCTCGATTTAGGAGAATAAAAAGGAGAAAAGATGCAGCCATTATCCCTATTACGTGAATATTGAAGTCATGAAGCATGAGTTTATAGGGCTTAATTACAGGGCTGACACTACAAAGGGAAGAGAGAGGAATGTTTCCACAACAACGACAAACAGCCACGAGGGTGTCAAGGAGCTACGCCATCAATTAACCGCTAATGTCGATTTAATATCCTCCAAATAAAGAATTGAATACACAATCTTAATTGGCTTAACGGGAGTGGATGGTTCCAGAACGCGCCCGTACGGTCTGCTGTTTTTATTGTGCCGTTTAGTTTGTCCGTCTCTGGACAGGACGGGCGTGAAAAGGACATGAAAGCAGGGGGAAAGTGAGAGTGGACGTGACTGACACGTTGGCATATGAACCCCAGGTTTGGACTGCAATAAATAAGCAACTCTCGGTTCCTTCCTGCATAATTAAACAGCAACCCCCCTTTGTCCCCGTTCTGCCCCCACCACGGGTGGACCCCGGTGCTGGCATGTCCGGGCATCAGTGATGGTAGAGTCCGGTCTGAACTGGTCTACAGCCAAGGTTGGGGGGTGGGCATTACAAAGGAAAGGAGAGGGAGGGTGGCCCTGGACGGGCCGGTCCCGGACCGTGCCAGAACCTCCTTGGCCCGGTCCTTCAAGCACTGGACGCACATTAAATATAAGGGTTATTGGTCCCAGCAGGGCCCGGCCAACATACGGCAGGCATCAGACGGAAATGTCACCGTCTCTCCCGAGCCCCCGTGCACACTTTGGATCAAAGACAATGACCTTGGTTCTAATCTGCTTTAATTGGGAGATGAGATATCGCAGTGTGATACACACACACACAGTGTGTGTGTGTGTGTGTGTGTTTGAGAATGTGTTTTGTGTGTATGTGTGTGTGTGTGTGTGTGTATGTTTGTGTGTGAGAATGTGTTTGTGTGTGAGAATGTTTTTGGGTGTGTGTGTGTGTTTGTGTGTGAGAATGTGTTTTTGTGTGTGTGTGTGTGTGTGTGTGTGTGTGTGTGTGTATGTTTGTGTGTGAGAATGTGTTTGTGTGTGAGAATGTGTTTTTGTGTGTGTGTGTGTGTGTGTGTGTGTGTGTGTGTGTGTTTGTGTGTGAGAATGTGTTGGTCAGGCTGATAAGCCCTGTCGGAGTAGAGTGACAGACAGCAATAGGTTTGGAGTGCTGGAATCCCCAGCAGGCCTTATAGATATATGGTTTCAAATCCTAGACAACACACACACACACACACACACACACACACACACACACACACACACACACACACAACACACACACACACACACACACACACACACACACACACACACACACACACACACAGAAACACAAACACGCCAGACCACCAAGAGCAATGCAATCCAGACCCACTAAGACATCATAGTATCATAGCAGCACTCTGCTCCTCACTCAAGAATATGATGCAGTACTTATGACTAACCAAAACGACTGAACTAAACCAACTGTAATGCAAAATTTAACAAGGCCCTAGAGGTGTATGCATAACTGAAGGCGCCGTCATCCAATAATGCAGCAAGTCCCCCCCCCCCCCCCCCCACACACACACACACACACACCACTGCTGGGCCACCACCACGACCGGGGCGCAAATCCACCGCGATCGGCGTCCACGGCAACAGCCCCGACCCAAAATGGTGCATTTTTTAGGGAAGATGGTGCTTAGCGATTAGAGCGGGCCGAATGCTCCCGCGGGATGTTTAATCTCCACTCAAAGTGGTTAATGTACTTGCTAAATGAACTGCTCCCCATCCATAATAACACTTAGAGCGGCGAGGAGTCCAGATTACTAAACAGCATGCGGCAGGGGTCGGCGCTTCCTTAAAACGCTCACTTAAACAGGAAATGAATAAAGAAACGACGAATCCTCCGGGACGGGCCGTGGCGATCCGCGGGATTGGGTAGTCTGTGAGTGAGGGAGACTGATGTGGGGCTGGGAGGGACGTGGGGGGGAGGGGGGAGGGAGAGGAGTTAATGCACTCAAGGGTGCCGAGGGAGACGCGCAGTAAGACGACGCAACAGCGGTGTCAACAAGCTCTCAGTGCGAGGAGAGACCGAGGGTAAGGTGATGGGAGAGCAAGAACAAGCCAGAGAGAGAGAGAGAGAGAGAGAGAGAGAGAGAGAGAGAGAGAGAGAGCGAGAACAAGCCAGAGAGAGAGAGAGAGAGAGAGAGAGAGAGAGCGAGAACAAGCCAGAGAGAGAGAGAGAGAGAGAGAGAGAGAGAGCGAGAACAAGCCAGAGAGAGAGAGAGAGAGAGAGAGAGAGAGAGAGAGAGAGAGAGAGAGAGAGAGAGAGAGAGAGAGAGAGAGAGAGAGAGAGAGAGAGAGAGAGAGAGAGAGCGAGAGAGACACACACACAAGGTTGTTGAAGCGCGGCCACCGGTCACTGCCGCGTTGGCCCGGTGACATTAGTCGGGTAAAGATGACCTTTGTTGTTATTTAGGGCTCGCGGCGCAAAGCAAACTAAACCGGGGACTTCATTTGTTTCGACAAACAGCTCCTTCCCGCGCATGGCGGCCTCGCGCCTCAGGTCCTGAGTTGTCACACCTGTGTGGACACGCAGAGGTCGAAGGGAAGACTTTTGTTGTTCGTAGGCCCCTTTGTTGTAACCTAAGCATTCTTTTTCCGAGGCTAACTTTTCAACAGTAGGAAGAGAAATGTCTGAAAGACATGAAAAGAGGAGCACTGTTGGGAAGTATCACTATTTTTACACAACTGACCACTTCTCCTTGCGCCTGTCCTCAAACTCATCTGCCGCTCCCCTGAACAGTAAATTCTTGTGACCCTCCAGTCCCCCTGACACTACCCTTCATCTGCTTCCCAGAGCCCTTCATGGCGTGTGCGGATGGTCTTGCCTCCGAATAGAGGAATGCCGGCCAACACAGATATCCTAAATTCACAGAAGGTGCTCAGCGTTCGGAAGGGACTCTCCTCCGCGCCTGAGGATGGTTGGTTGGTGGCCCCATCCAGAGGTGGGTGAACCGGGGGGGGGGGGTGGGGATGGGGTAGTGGTGTCAGAGGGGATGGGGGGAGGGGGGGCAGCCAGGGAGCAAGGGGAGAGTGGGTGGTGGTAACAGCGAGAGGTTTAGGATAGCCTCTCCTTTTAATTTACTAATTAAGCATGCAAATGAAATCTTAACAGGCTACTCAGAGCGGGCGAACCTCGGGGGAGAGGGGAAGGCATTAGCGGTTGATTATACTTTGTCCGTAAGGACAGAGAGGGAAAAAAAGGACTAGGAAATATGGTTTTGTGCCCGCTGAATGGGGGGGGGGGGGGGGGGAAGTCTAAGCCCCTGGCAGCGGAGCGGAAACACCGTCTGCATGGAATAAATCAAACATGCCGCATGCACAGGAACAACTTGCTGACGCACACATGTATGCAGACAGATACGCACCCCCGCACACAGACATGCCCGTATGCATATCCACATGCTCACACACAAACACATGCGTGCGCATACAACACCACACGTACACACGCATACACACATACACACGCACAGACAGACACGCACACACACACGCATACAACAGCACACAAACATACACATGCACACACACACACAACAGCATACATACATGACACACACAAACACATGAATACAACAGCACAAATACATGCCCATGCACGCACGCACTGACGCACAGTTCACCCAGCCACAGAATAAAGACTCAAAGAGTCAAACAAAGAGTATTCCAGTACACTATGGTGAAATATTAGCGGCACAAATCACATTTACACACGATGTCTGCAGCCTGACTGAAATTCTGAGAGTTTTTAGTTCCAGACTCCTTTCCTACTCTGTTTGTGCCAACTCCGTCTTCCCTGCAACTGTGACAGACGTACGTAATGGCCCACATCACTCAGCTCAGGTGAAAGCTCTTTGCAATCGGAGACAGGAAAACTGTCAGCCGCCCTTAAAATTACCGCCAGGCACTCAGTCTTGCTCTCGCTCACAATCAGACTTGTTTCAATTGAAGCTTCAGCCCACCAGTGCGCTAATCCCAGCGTTAATATGCCCTCGTAGGGACCCCGGTTCGATAACACCGTGCAACACTTGTGGTTTTGTGCTTGGTCCACTTTGGATTACGGGCTGACCTTCCTTGGGTATCAGCATGTATAAAATATACAGAAACACAAACAACCCCTGGTTCCCAGCCCTCTCCCCGCGGTGTGTCCTGACTCCTGCACCCTGGCGGCTACAGCGGTGAGTCCCAACCGGCACGCCGCAGCCAAGGTGCTGCAATCGGGTCGCTCAATTATTCATCACAACCAAACAACAAATATATATACATTGCTATGAAAAAGAATGCTAGCTGTATTTTTCTGCTAGAATGCATCATGACTTTAATATTTATTATTATTATTTTATTATTATTAATTACCCTTTTTTCCCCTGGGGAACGAAAAAGCACCTACTACTACCACTGTAGCCACAAAGTAACCAAACTACAGCTGAAGTTACCAAGTAAGGGCATAGGGCTGTGTTCACAGGTAGTGGAACAGTACCTGGTACACTTCAGTCAGTAAGAAACACAAGCAGTTTTAAGCAAGCTTTGAAACAATGGCTTGGACGCCAATCTTAGGAATGTCTCAATTATGATGTAATGTACACAATTACATACACGTTGTTAGGTGTGCGACTTGTATGTAATTGTGTACATTTTCTGAATGATTGATGTGTGTGGTTTGGTGGTACTTGCCCTCTTCTTCTGCCCCACAGGGACCACAATGGACGCAAGCCTTCTGGTTTTATTGTGTCATCCCTGACTATTTATGTATTTTAATGTATAACACAAAGTGCTGTTCATATTTTATGTCAAAATGGTCAAATAAAATCAATCAATCAATCAATCAATCAATCAATCAATCACACAGCAGCCTCGGGGCCTCCGACTCTTTCCACCGGGTTAGAGGGCCTTGAGGCCCCAAAAGGGGCGGGGCTTCCCCCGATATGCCGAGGGTCCCGGCACGAGCTCCGCCCCCTCACCTTGAACACGTCCTGCGTGTCGTCCATGCAGTACACCCGGATGTTGTACTCCAGCGTGGTGCAGTAGGCGTCCGAGAACAGCACCAGCCGCAGCCGCTTGGCCGCGCCCATGTGCAGCGACTCCCCCACCAGGGCGAAGCGGCCCATCTGCTCCGAGAACACCCGGCACGTCTCCGCCTCCAGCTGGCAGTAGTACGGGTCCGACGGGTGCTCCTCGCCCATGAGCAACACGTCCTGGAGCAAATCAAAGGGGGAAGAGGGAAACGCACAAACGGTGAGGCGCGGGGGGGGTGGCTGTCGTCAAGACGGCGCGCCCGTAGCGGAGCAGCTGGTTCATGGGGTGAGGGTGTGTGTGTGTTGGTGTGTGTCTATGTGTGTGTGTGTGTGTCTGTGTGTGTGTGTGTGTGTGTGTGTCTATTTGTGTGTGCGCGCATTCTCATTTGCACGTCTTTGTTCCTGACAAATCGGAAGGACATTTGTGTGGGGCAGTTTCAGGGGGCAGGCACTAAATCAAAAGTCTCGAAAACCCTGAGACCTTTGAATGCTCGATCCCCCCCGCCCCACACCCCTGCCTCTCTCTCATCGTCTGCGTGTGCGCACGAAGAGAGAGAGGGAGGGGCAAGGGGGGGGGGGGGGGCTTCAGATAAGAAATCCTGCTTTGTGTTTTGCCCCTGCTTCCTTTGTAAATGAAGAATGCTTGGCTGCATGCTAAAATGCAGACGCATGTACACACACACACACACACACACACACACACACCTCCCTTTAAAGACACAGATCTTTTAGAACACAATCAGTGGACTAAATAATGCATGAAAGAGGTACTCAATTGACATGAAAGAGGACTCCATTGGATTCCTGGCAAAAAATAGCAGCTTTTTTAAAGAAGAGGAAAAGCTGTGGAAATCCAGTAAATATTGGATTATCGGTATATCCACCATCGTACCCAACATGTTGCAGAGGACCTTCTGCTTGTAGTGGAAGCACAAAAAAAAAAGCATAATCACCAGATGCCTTCAAATATCGCCTGGACTGTTTCAAAACGAACATTACTTTTTAGACAAAACAACAGAGCGTGCGATGATGAAAAGAAGGAACGGACCCGAAACAAAATCAAGGATAACTTAATCACTGTTGAGACACCAGACCTCGGTTCTTGCACCACAAGGTATCTCCGGTGACACACACCTTGCATCATCCCAGCGTGGCGGCGGCGGGAGGGGCGAGCCAAAGCTCGGCCCCCCCGCCTAATTTGACAGCCGCAAATTGGACCCACAATATTTTCCCCCCTCGAATCCCATCATGCCGTTGAACTGACTCTTCCCATTAGCCAATCCACCTGAAGAGAGACTATCTCCCATCTGCCGAGCAGTCTCGATCGCCGGCACCCCCCGCCCTTCCGGCATTGATCGGACCAGACACCATCTTTCGTTAATACAATTAATATTGACACAGTTCATTTCCCATGGAACCTCCGCCGAGGCTCGGCTTTTCCCGCCGTCGTTATATTTCCACGAGTGTGGCGGAAGAGGGAGGTGGCTCAATTACAGCGGCACTCGATATCCCAAACGTGCACCGCTCATTTCCCTCTCGTCTTCCATCCCCTTCCCTCTGCTGCTGCTCCCGCTGCTGCTTTCTGCCCTCACTCGCTTTTTTGTCCGTTCCCTTATATAGCAGTTGGTTAACACTCTCAATTTCCTTCTTTCCGAATCCTTTTCCCTTATCTGGGCCCCTTATCCCTTTAATTTGTGCAGCCTAAAAGCACCCGTATCCAACTCAACTACTCTTTCCTCTATCTCTCTTGCTTTCTTCCCCCCCTCCACCTCACTCTCACACACACACACACACACACACACACACACACACACACACACACACACACACACACACACACACACACACACACACACACACACACACACACTGTCCATTCCAATGTGTCCTCGTTTCTTTTGTGGACAGTGATTGGTGATTCTTTTTTGGCTCCTGTTCTTGTATGGCCGCCTATCTCTCTCGCTCTCCCTTTCTCTCTCTCTCTCTCTCTCCCCCTCACTGGACTATATTTGGGACAGCGGATGATTAAAAGTATGAATCTAACCTCCACCTCAGACAGGACCATTCCATGCCCTCGGATGCCTCTCCTCCCACACACACACACGCATGCACACACACACGCACGCACGCACACACACACACACACACACACACACACACACTCACACACTCGCACACACTGAGCCTGAATAATTGATGCACCCTATCGAACATGAAAGAGAAGGTACTCAGGCCCCCCCCGGTAGATGTCAGTGGATGTAGGGTGGAGATGGGCATAAAGATTACCCTAAATGAGTGTTATTTAGCCTTTTATGTCTGTTTGCGGATGCACGCGTGTGTGTCCATTTGTGGGTATACTTTGTGTTGTCTATAAAATTGGTCAATTTAAATGTAAGGATGAATCTATTTCTTTCCTTCCAGCCGTATCAAGACTAAAAATAAATATTTGCAGCTTCTGATGATTTGAAATGTTCTTGGAGCGTATGTGAGGGATTGTGTAATTGGAAGACGTGGTCATATAGGTCAAGCAGCACTCAGAAGCCAGCTTTTGAGGATCAGCAATTTGCTCGGATATCTAACAGTATTGCTGTTTTCGGAAGCACGTTGCCTAGCAACCCCTTTTCGGTTTGGCATTCATTTCACTTAATTCAGACCCAACTGCCGTTATTGTGAATTGCCAACTGCTTTGGGTCAGAACAACACAGGTTTAATATCACCACAGAGTTATTTCCCTTGAAAAGACTTTGGAACCAACAGTAATAATAATACTATTGAATAAATAGTACTAATAATAATAGCTTTTATTTTTAACACATACTTTCCCAGTAAAAGATATACTGGGCTGACAGAGAGCTCCGGCACTAGCATCGTTAGCCAAACGGTGGGCATGCGGTTTATCGCCCAGTTGTTTTTCCATTTTGTTTTCCTTTTCCGGTGCTGTGAAGCCACCACAACACGTGTTGCCCGTGACATATCGCGAGGTCCCTGTCAGGTGTAGCAAGCAAAACCGAATCTTGTTTGTCGGCAGCGAGCCACTTCACACAGGGCCCCGGGGCCAAGCCAGTTAAACCCATCACCTCCTGCGGGTTTGCAAATTTGTCTCCCGCCCCCATCCCCACAATCCCCTCCCCTCCCCCTCGTACTAAAGAGACCTGCCGGGGATCCGGTAATACCTCACCTCCCAAGTGCCCTCATAGTTCTGCTTCTTGAGGCGGACCGCCCAGTTCTCGGGGCAGGCGTCAGAGCAGTGGTCCATGCTCAGTATGACGGGCCGGGTTAAGACCACCCCTGGGGGTCCGCAGCTCACAACGGGACTGAGCAGGGTCTGGCAACCGGCCAACGGTAACCTGCGGGGGGGTGGGGGGGGTGGGAAGAGAGAGAGAGAGAGAGAGAGAGAGAGAGAGAGAGAGAGAGAGAGAGGAAAAAGGCCAGCGATGAGTTATGATGGAGGTGGAGGAAGACTGCTTTAAGCTCATTTCGGGTCGTTTCGAAAGTGCAGTCTGGGATATGCAGTTACCGCCGTCCACACCACCACCTATCCATCTATCTGGTGTGAGAAATAAAGGGATTCCGGTGACTGGGACGCAACCCGGTGATTATAACATCAAATAACACCTGCAACAACAACAACAACAACAACAAGCCTTTAACAGTGTGTGTGTCCTTGTGTGTGTGTGTGTGTGTGTGTGCGACGGGGGGGATCTGTGTGTGTGTGTGTTTGCGTTGGGGGGGGTCTGTTTGTGTGTGTGTGTGTGTGTGTGTGTGTGTTTGGGAGTGAGCCAGCTGAAGGCGAAAGGCGTAGTGGGAGACAGTGTTTTTGTTTTTTTTGTTTATTTCTCTCTCTCGTGCAATTCATTTAACTTAAAGAGTGCACGTCTGCCGTCGATGGCGGCGGAAGCGTTATTTATTTACATCTCTCCCTTTAAAGCACTGGCACACTGAGCGCTAAAGCCCTCCCCGCTAATGGATCGTGTCGCATCAAAAACAAACAGCCTAACAGCATCTTGGCAAGCCTGCCAGTTGAGGCAGCCGCGCTTCTGAAGAATACCCACCTTATATCCTCCTTCCTCTGAACAGTGAGATAAATCTCATAGATCTTCCCCCTGGGGATAGCCTCCGGAGGGATGAGCAGGCTGATTCCTAATGCAAATAACAACAGAGAAGGGAGAAGGTGAAGCGGGTGAGAGGGAGGGGAGGGGGAGGGAAGGGGGAGAGAAACAGGCTCATTTGTTTTGAGTGAACAATGTGTTCTGTCGCCGGCGAACACACACACACAAAAAAAACACTGAAGGACGCCCGCCGCTCCGACGAATAGCACGCTGCCCGGAACTTTAGACGTAATATTCCCCCCCACGGGGAGGTCGGAGGTCACCTTCCCCTCGACAGGTGCGGGAATATGCAAATAGCCTCGTCTGTCCCTGGCGACAATTAGCGGCGACGCGAGAGAACGCGGCGAGACGTTCGTTTAATGTCCTTCGTCTGCCACTGTGCTGATAGGGAAGACGACAAACAAGGAAACGGCTTCAATGCGAAAATTGCTTCTTTCCCAAGGAGAGCGCATGGGAGGAATGGACTGTTTGGACGTATGCAGGCGAGGCTGTCTCTGTGTATTGTTGTGTCCCATCTGTGTTCCGACTCTGCCATGGCGGGGAATCATCCCACTTAGAATCGCGTTTAGATCGTAAAGACATAAAGAGTAAATGTATGAGACAGCAAAACAAGCTTAAGTGTCCCCCGGGCATTAGCCGGGGTCTATTGAGCGTTCTTTTAAATTGACGCGATGGTTCATGGGCCCCACAGTGTGTGTGTAGTCAGTCTATAAAACATGGCCTCTACGTGTCAGATACCATCTCCTTTGTGTTTTTCTTCCGTTGTCATGGTAATGAGGAACGTCAATGACGCATTGTGTGTGTGTGTGTGTGTTGATGCAGCCCTTGGATTCATCCTTTATTCACCACCAACAGGTTGAATTATACAGACGTGAAAAGCGGGAAAGAGAGTAGGAGCGGGAAGCAATAGATTCTGATGGCTAGCGAGGGCGAACACACATACACACACACACACACACACACACACACACACACACACACAGACAGACAGAGCCGTTTATCTTCTAAGATACTGGCACCATATCATCTGGATAGTAGACAAATAAAAGCCTGGCCAAATGCTTCTTGTATAATTATGTATGCAGCATACTTTGAAAATGCAGAGCATGCAGACAAAATTGGGGTTGGTGATGCAGCCCTTTGATGTTTTCTCAGAAGGAGCCCTAATGCTCTGTGCTCTATGCATTCAAGCTATACCTGTGCAAAGTCCAGCGTGTTGGCGGAGCAAATTCAACACCGGCTTCCCTCAACCATAGCCACGACATGGGAACATTGATTTAATTCTAGATGTAAACATAATATTGATTTGCAAAAGCTATGCTTCACACCATACTGGGCTGGAATGTAATTACACTATAATCTGTTTTTAAGAATGAGCTCTTTAGCAAGACTTAGTTTTGATGAAGAGGCTGTACACCTGGGAATCTTATGCCCAATATACATTTTGGTGCGCATCAGTGAATCTTGGCTTTCTTTTTACACAATCTGCTTATGTTAACATTGTCGGGGAACAAGATCATGTACCCTTGTGATGAAACTGAGAGCAAACAATAAAGTAATTAGTGGTTGACGCCAAAATCCACTGATGATAAATGGGTAAATATTAAACCGGCCTATTTGCCATATGGTAGCTAGCCTTTAGAATAAACAGTGAAAAACACAAAGCTCTGCATTTTATCGCCATTTATACCACAACTTGTTTAACAATTCTCCTTACATGCGCTACAAATCCAACATTAACAACACGGTCACAACACTAGAACATCAACAAGATGTTTCATTGAAAAACGCCAAAACAATACGCTCAAAGCACTGCAGAAGAACATTTAAATTCCAGCCAATTAAGTAGATAAAAAGATGATCACGTTATTTATGAAAGCCACACGTATCAGTCATCTCTCCCTGGGATGCCGAAATGTACACTGTGGAGATTGGGATCCGAAACCAGTACCACATTTCGACCTGGGAGGTCAAACACCTAAAACATTAATATATCTGCCCGCACCCGGCACCCCCCCTCGGCCCTCCATTGAGATGATAGCGTTGCGGACGCAAAGGTGATTAGCAGGCAAGACGGTTCCCCGAACTAATCAGGGTGAGAGATGAAATCTAAATCGTCTCGCACGGAAGCAGGCGCGCAGTCATACAATACGATCGCACGCCATTTCCAACAGATAACATTCAAATGAGACGCTCTTAAGTCCTCCCCTAAGGCACCTTTAAGAAAGAAACAAAAAAAAACAAAAACAGCCTCCATTAAACACAGAATGGACAGGACGACCAACGTCAGCAGCACCCACCTGTGTTGGGGAGGGTGAGCCGGCCCCCCAGGAAGTTGAAGGTGCCGTACGACGTGTTGTCCACGTCGCGCGGCAGCGTCTTGAAGTAGCCCTGGGCGGTCAGCCGGCTCACAAACTCTCCGGGGTCGGCGCTGAGCTTGCCGTTGTGCAGGGTGTGCGAGCCGTTGGGCAGTGGGTCCAGCAGGGGCCCGTTGGCCATGGAGAACTTGCCCACGGTGTCGTGGCGCGAGCGCAGGGTGCCCTGGTAGCTGGTGCTGGTGGAGGTCAGGTCGGGCTGGATGGTGAGCAGGTGGGAGTTCTCTGACGTGAGGGGTGGAGAAGAAATAGGAAACGTATCAAATATGATGAAATCAAATAAAGCGAGGCAGAGAAGAAAAAGGGGCGAAAAAACAAACTAACAAAAGGCGAGATGCATGAGTGGCAAACTCCGGCAGAGATTCGCATCGCAGTGCCAAGATTTCCACGAAAAAAAGCCGTCAGGACGAAGGCACACGGAAACACCACACGCATATAGACACACATACCCATAAACACGACGAAAATCGAGACAAAACAAAAACAGATGTTCTCTCTCGCAGCAGTGCGAAACACTTGTGTATGCAGGAGATACACAAACACAAAGTCTACCCAAATCTCCCGCCTCTCTCTGTCTCTGCCTCTCTCGCTCTCTCCATCTCTGACTGTCTCTTTAGCAGCCACACAATCAATTCAGACAGAGCTCGGAGAGAGCTTAGTACAGCCAGTGTATAAAAGGATTGTTTTTGTGTGTCTTTTTTTATCGTGAATCACAGGCTTCCATCTCCATCCAGCCTCCACCACTGTTCTTCAATAAGTCCACGTCAAACCTTAGGGGTTACACCCACCGAGGTGGACATATTGTGGCTATGCCTGCTGCCAATACGAGAGTGGGGAAATCTACTGATGTACCACAGACAAAGACAAGCCAAACATGCACACCACAAGGAATCAAAAAACGATCACACATGCACGCACGCACGCAAACGCACACACACACACACACACACACAGAATAAAATAAATAAATAGAAATAGAAATAAATAGAAATGGCCCGCACACGCCTGCGCTCCTCTGACGAACAACAACTGACGCACAAACGCGCATGCTCAAACATACACACACACACACGCGCACACACACACACACACCAGCAATACACCAGCATTACGCCAGCATTACGCACATCACTGAATCCCCGCCCACTCTTGGGATCAATACAATGCAGTTTAATATAATATAATCTAATTCTTCTCCAATTTACACACAAGTGCTGTGGTAGGGGAAGAATCCAACGGTATCAACAACAACAACAACAACAATATACTGGGAGAGAACAGGATCCCCCCCACACACCCTCACACCCACAAGTACACACACACACACACACAGGTTCACAGACAAGCCAGCAAAACAAGTGACGCGTAAACACAGGACACGTAACCACGGCAACATACAGACAGGGTTTATGGAGGCGGTGGTGGGTGGGTGAAGATGCGGGGGTTGACTGGGGGGGGTGAGCTGGCGGCCAATGGTGGTGGTGATGGTGGTGAGGTCCATGGGGGGGTTTGGGTTTGGGTTTGGGGGTGAGTGAGGCGGTGAAGGCGGGGGATTGGATGTGGGATGTTGTAAAGCCAAGAAGTGTGTCCTACTGCAGTGGGAGAGGGGGGCCCTGCGTGGCCGCGGAGCCCACACACCTGGCTTGGTGGGCTTGATGCCCATGGGCTGGAAGCCGGTGGTGAGGATGGAGGAGTCGGCCACGTCGGCGTCCAGGCCCTCCTTGCGCCGGCGGTACACCAGCACCACCACGATGAGCAGCAGCGTCAGACACAGCGCCACCGCCACCATGCCCACGTAGAGGGCCACGTCCTCGGCCCCGCTCGCCGCTAGGGGGGAGGGAGGAGAGAGAGAGACAGGAGAGAGAGAGAGAGAGAGAGAGAGAGAGAGAGAGAGAGAGAGAGAGAGAGAGAGAGAGAGAGAGAGAGAGGCGGGGAGGGGGTTTGGGGAAGATGGAGAGGAGAGAGATTTCAAGTTAGAGATATATTTGTTGTTTGTTTTCTGGAAGAAATAAAGATAATTTGATTTCTGGTTACTTTTTGTGCTTGTGTGCTCGGGAAAGACTCAACAATCAATGAACCTGCTTAACTTGGTTCTGGCTAAGTAAACACCAGCCAGACTGCCTGATATAATGTTTTAAAGGTCACTTCGGGTGAAGGTACCGCTAGATGAGTCGGAATGCGAGATGCTAAAAAAGTACACTTTACTTTCCCACCTTCTTTCAGTTACTGCAGCTTCTCACGATTAGGCCATCCATTTACATTCAAATTGTGTATAAATGGCAAGAGTATTTGAGATATATCCACAGACACACACTCAGGCTCGCGCACACACACACACACACACACACACACACACACACACACACACACACACACACACACACACAGACACACACATTGTCTCTCGCACACACAAGCACACATGCACAATAATAAGAAAAGACAGCTGCAAAATGAATGAAGGATTTGCTTATGGAATCCTGGCACCTCACATTAGCTTCTTCTCAAAAGCATGGAGGCATTTATATCCCAAAAGTACAGAGTCAGCTAAGCCTTGACAAACATCACTCTGTGTGTGTCTGTATGTGTTTGTGCGCATTATCCTGTGTGTGTGTGTGTGTGTGTGTGTGTGTGTGTGTGTGTGTGTGTGTGTGTGTGTGTGTGTGTGTGTGTGTGTGCGTGATTGTGTGCTGGTGCATTTGCCTTTGAGTGTGTCCATGGCTGTGTGTGCAAGACGGTGTGTGTGCATGTACGTTTGCCTGTATATATGTGTCTGTGAGTGTGTGTGTGTGTGACGGTGTGGGTTGGTACGTTTCTCTGAGTGTGTGTATGTGCGCATAACTGTGTGTTGGTGCATTTGCCTGATTGTATATGTGTGTGTGTGTGTGTGTGTGTGTGTGTGTGTGTGTGTGTGTGTGTGTGTGTGGGGGGGGGGGTGGGGGGGGTGGACGAGTGTGTTTGTGTGTGTGTGTGGGGGTGGGGGTGTGGGGTTGTGTGTGTGCATAACTGTGTGTTGGTGCATTTGCCTGACTGTATATGTGTTTGTGTGTGTGTGTGTGTGTGTGTGGGTGTGTGTGCGTGTGAGCATATCTGCGTGCATAATGCAGGAGAATGGGATTTGCTATGCTTGTCACCGTGGACTGGAGGAATGCGGTGATGGAGGTGGAGACGGCTCCCAGGGCCTCAGTGGAGGGCCATTGTCCCGGAGCCGCGGGGGCGTAGCGGCAGGGCTGTCACCCAAGAACACAGCCGCACACCGCACATGTGTGCCAGTGGATGCTAGCCAGCTAGGCTAACTGCCGGGTCGGTTGTGTGCGTAGGTATGTTGATATACAATACAACATGCCGTATTGCTGGAAGGCACATTCTGTGTTTTCGGGGGATGATCTGCCCCTTCCAGAAAATGTTCCGCACCCCTGCCAAGGATTTGTGCTTTTTTGTGCCGCAATTGAAATTAATTTTGGCCGTACCAAGTCTTTTTTCATTAAAAGGGGTTCTGCCACTGTGCAAATCCTGTTGCCGCAATAGAATGGCGGTGCCTTACCTCGGAAACACCATCTTGGCAGGTTTTAATTGGTGTTAATAAATCTGTGACTTTGGAGTGGCACACTTTAATTAGCTGAAACGCTGTGGTTGTACGAGGAGGAAGAAAGGGAGAAAAGAAACGTCTATCTCTCACGCCGTCATCTTCATCCCCCCGTTTTTTAACCATTTATCCTTGCTGTCTGTTTTGCCCCATTCCCTTCTCTTTGAGAAATCCATTTAGGTGGACAAAACGGGCCTCACATACAGCAGCTCTTAAAAAAGGAAATGCCAGAATCTATTTCACGGGTGATTATCTCAGTACCATCTGATACCTCAAGGAGCGGGATTAGGGGGCCGGCAGGCGCTTAGCAGGACCTTCATAACGCCACGGTGCTCCACATGTAATCAATTGCGAATGACTGGATGGTTGGCTGGCTGCAGATGCGTCTGCGATATTTATGTGCGAGAGGATCTTTATGCTTATGAAGCGCCTTATGGCGCATGGCAGGTTCCCACCACCATCATCACTGTTCTGTTCATCTCCTCCTCCTCCTCCACATGCATCCAGAGGATGGTGGATCCGACGTGTTTGACGGCGAACTGTCCTTGCCGCTTCTAATCCACTACACAACATACTCCAAGGCAGCTGGTTCCTCCGTGCGGCTCCCTCCTCTGTTCCGACTGTGTGTGAGGGCCTGGAGGCCAGAGAGCGCAGCGCTGCTCGGACCTCCCACCGACGCCGACTGTGGTGATCTGCTCTTCGGCTCAAGACGGAGGAAGCAGAACAACAGCCCAGGGCGGGGAGTCAGGAAACGAGGGCACCCCCGGTTTGGATGGATCCACGGCCTCCAATCGTGGCCGCTTGATGTGCGTTGGTGAGGGCGGCGAGAATGACCTCCACATGGGATCCCGCCCAAACCACCGGTGTCTCTCTAGTCCCGGCACCATCCACCCTGCTGACCGCCTACAACCTGCTCTCTCTTTCTGAATGCGCGTGTGGGTACACACACGCACACACACACACACAAACACACTTTCTAACATCCACAACATTTGTTTTGTTTCTTGCGCTTTTCTTCCCAAGTACATTTTTATCTTAAACTTTCTTTGACTGTCACTCCAGCTTTGTTGTGTCCATTCCATTATGTAGCTTATCGTAGCATCGCTGAGTGGGGTCTTTATCTGACCTGCTAGGTGTGAAGCAGAACGACCCCGGCGCCGCTAACTACAGCCCCTGACCGGCCGGCGACGGAACTCCTCCTGCGCCCACATCGATTTTCACGAGAGCCAATCATTCTGAGGACGCCCGTCACACTTTAATTGACATGGCTAATCAGATTTTTTCTTTTCCTTTTTCTTTTTCTTTTCCAAATTGCACCGACGCACTCTTCTCCTTTTATTTCCCCTCTGACGCTTCCATTCCTTTACCCTCCATCTCTTTCTGTCTCCGAGACTCTCCTTTCTCTCTGAGTCTCTTCTCTTTGTGTTTCGCGCTCGCTTCCATCTGTCTCTCTGGAGATAATTGGCAGCCAAAGAACTTTTGATTGTCCCCTCTCTGTGTGACCTCTCTCCCCAGATTGACAGGATGCTTGAAGATAAACTCTGGCTCTGACGCCCGTGCTCCTGGGCCTGACCCCAGGACAATCTTCACCGTCTCCCTCCCTCCCTCCCTCCCTCCCTCCCCCCCCATCTCGGTGCCTTTCAGTTGAAGTTTGGGGGCCCTAGCCTCAGGCCACAGTGGTCAGAGGGGGGGGGGCTTCTTTCCACACACTGTGAGATTGACATGTACGGACGGTCTCCGCTCATCCACTCGTGGACGAGAGCCTCCCACGTTTTCGGTTTAAAAGTTTTCACAGCGCTTTTTCTGCAGTCCGCCCAACAACCGCCCCAACCTGGCCGGCTGATTGTCCTCCAGCTGCCATACCTACCGCCCCTTCCCTCTCCTCCCTCCTGCGTTGATAAATAAAAACGCTTTGCAGCTTCCTGCGCCTCTCCCCTGGGTTATTTATCAAGCGCGAGCTCAGAATATATTTCAACCCATGGCCAGTCGCAGTCAGTTGCTCCGGGATGAATAACACAGGAGTTCTTGAGGTCAGGGAAATATGGCTACTAAAACTCTCAAAGCCAACGTGACCGTTACTATCTCCACAATACAGTCGTTCAGTCCCTCCGCATGCCGTGGTGAAATACGGCTCGTGATAAAGGCTCGCACACACTCTGCACCGGAGAGGCCACATGGGCAAAAAAACCCATGAGCTAAATTGTCGGCCACATTTAGCCACGGAATTAGCTTCACAAAACGTACACGCGACACATAACGAACACCAGACCTATGACAGATTAATTATCTAAGAGGGTATTTATACAGAGTGCCCTCATTGTTAATCCCCCCATCCCCCCCCCCAAAACAAATTGAGAAGTGGCCGCAAATAAAGCTCATTATCTCTATTACGACAAATTAAGCCAAATAATTGTTCTGATGTCATTTTAATTCAAGGCCGTTGGGTAAACACGGGTTGTTGTCTTTTTTTGGTGTTGGCCGTCATCCTCCTCTCTGTGCCCTCTGACACCTGGCTTCCATCTCGCTGCTGGCGTTGCGCCAACCGACATATTAATGCCCATGCACCGAGTCCCAGTGCGCGGCCCGAGAGGCTTTTATTGTTTTGTATTTTTTTATCCAAGGCCTCGTGAAAACGATACTGCAGCGAGGCGAAAGTGTTTGTGTTTCAACTGCTGCCGCCGTAACGCTACGCTCACCGGCGCAGATGTTTTCCCGACGAGCGATCCCCCCCCCCCCCCCCAAAAAAAAAAAGAACAACAGGCGCACTAATGAGGAAGATTAGAGCATTTTCTTTGTGGTTAGGTGCGCCGACAGAAGACACGAAAACACAAAGACGCAAAGACGCCCCCCAAACCGACTTGTTTTTTTACTTCAACACAGAACCGGCCACGGCACGATGCCTTTTGTTTCCCCGTGAAGGACGTTTCTTCCCATCGCCGGTCCTCCTAATAGCCTGCAGACATGGTTGGGGCGTGTGAGTTGCTGACAAGCCAAAAGCATCCTCTCCCCCCCGCCTCCCTTGCTTTTTCGGATACTTTCAGAGAGCGCTTGTCTGTTGGAACACATCTGCGGTGGAACAGATTGGGAGGAACGTTCTTTAGTGGCCAGCATTCTGCTCTGCTTCGTCAGTTTATATTTGGAGTGACTTTGCCGGCTCGGGGTGTGAGTGTGCGTGTGTGTGTGTACGTGTGTGTGTGTGTGTGTGTGTGTGTGTGTGTGTGTGTGTGTGTGTGTGTGTGTGTGTGTGTGTGTGTGTGTAGGGGTATGAGTATGTCTGCGGTTTTTGATTCATACGACTTGCCTCATCGGGGAGGAGTTGGAGTTTGATGACCTTTGATCACAACCACATAGAGAATCACAAACACACACACACTGAACACACACACACACACACTGAACACATGAACCCACGCCTTAACAGGCGTTTGCATAATGAGACATTACACGGAGACACTGTACCAACGCACGCCATATGTTTACAGACAAGCAAACAAACCAAGTCCCAAGTCGACACCTCCCACATCGCACAACTCATATCCAACGATATCAATCAGCGGTGATTATTCCTAATTCACTTTATTAACTTGGTGGCCCGCATCGCCCCCGACGACGCTCGCCCAGCCCCGCCCCGAGTTAACTCGCTGCTTACCATGCAAATAGGCCAAGAACGGGAAACTATTAATACTGTCTCCTCCCCCTGCCACCCGAGGAAGCTCCAATCCCCCACTGGGACGAGGGGGGGGGGGACGTTATCCCCGTCTTTGATCTCCGTACGGAGCGACCGGGGGGAGCTACCCTTTTGATGCCCGTCGGGGCTGCGGCGACGGGCCCCTTTGGCGGTACTTAGGCTCCGCCCCCGCCGGCCCCGCTGGGAGGGGGTGTGGAGCCCGGGCTAATCCCATCGCTGTGTCGTCGCGCGGCGAGCGCGTGCCAGCAGCAGATGGCGGCGGCTGGTGGATGCGGCGTCTATCTCCCACATGGTGGGGGGACGTACAGTCGGAACTACATCTAGCGCCGAGGACATGGAAGTGATAAGCTGTGCACATTGGGAGGATAGGAAGAGGGCAAAGAAGAAAGAGGAAGCCCCGTTGGCTTGGCAGACGTAAGGCGCGGCCTCTTCCTGCGCCGCTGATTTGACCTTAGCGTGCGGCGAGACCGCAATCTGCCCGAAGGTTATGCTTCTAATCCGAACAACAGGGGGGAGATTGTATCCATTGTGTTTCATATCAATAGCATCTATTAAGTTATTCGATCCTGTTAAAAGATCCTGTTAATAGATCCTGATAATAGATCCTGTTAAAAGATCCTGTTAATAGATCCTGATAATAGATCCTGTTAATAGATCCTGATAATAGATCCTGTTAATAGATCCTGATAATAGATCCTGATAATAGATCCTGATAATAGATCCTGTTAATAGATCCTGATAATAGATCCTGATAATAGATCCTGATAATAGATCCTGATAATAGATCCTGATAATAGATCATGATAATAGATCGTGTTAATAGATCCTGTTAATAGATACTGTTAATAGATCCTATTACTAGATCCTGTTAATAGATCCTGATAATAGATACTGTTAATAGGTCCTGTTAATAGATACTGTTAATAGATCCTGATAATAGATCATTTTAATATATCATTTTAATCCATACTGTTAATAGATCCTGTTAATAGATCCTGTTAATAGATCCTGATAGACCCTTTTAATCTATACTTTTAATAGATCCGGTTAATAGATCCTGTTAAAAGATCCTGATAATATATCCTTTTAATCTATACTGTTAATAGATTCTGTTAATAGATACTGTTAATAGATACTGTAAATAGATACTGTAAATAGATCCTGATAATATATCCTTTTAATAGATCCTGTTAATAGATCCTGTTAATAGATCCTGATAATAGATCCTGATAATAGACCATTTTAATCTATACTGTTAATAGATCCGGTTAATAGATCCTGTTAATAGATCCTGATAATATATCCTTTTAATCTATACTGTTAATAGATCCTGTTAATAGATACTGTAAATAGATACTGTAAATAGATCCTGATAATATAGCCTTTTAATCTATACTGTTAATAGATCCTGTTAATAGATCGTGATAATATATCCTGATAATATATCCTTTTAATCTATACTGTTAATAGATCCTGTTAATAGATCCTGATAATAGATCCTGATAATATATCCTTTTAATCTATACTGTTAATAGATCCTGTTAATAGATCCTGATAATAGATCCTGTTAATAGATCCTGATAATAGATCCTGATAATAGATCCTTTTAATCTATACTGTTAATAGATCCTGTAAATAGATCGTGATAATATATCCTGATAATATATCCTTTTAATCTATACTGTTAATAGATCATGTTAATAGATACTGACAATAGATAGATACATTTTTGCTGATTGAAGCCGATAAAAAAACATTAATGTTCTCGCTGAAATTAAGTGTCATCTAATCATCGGCCGCTCTGATATAAACTGAATAAACCACTCCGGGACGTTCCGTTATAACGTACGGCGGTACTGTTGGACTTGCGGGCCACTTCCCCCACAGTGATTGAGTCCTTACTTAAGGCCAACACTCAACTTGGCTCCCTGTGGAACTCGGGCCGGGGTCTTCCACTGTGCACATTTGACATAGAAACGCTCAGTGCCGACGGGTGGGAGTGGCGCTCCGTGGGTGATAGGGGAGGGGACTCACTCTGTGGACACTCCAGGCTGGTGCAGTTGAGGGACTGGAGGTCCAGCCCCTGGCAGTCCTTGCCCCCGGTGCTGGGGGCGGGCTGCGTGCACTCGCGGCTCCGCCACATGGAGCAGTCGGCGCCGCACGGCGACCACTTGGTCCACTCACTCCAGCCTCCGTCTACTGGAACCGCAGTGGATGGAAAGCATGGGGTCGGTAAGAGGAGTAGCACGCACACACACACACACACACACACATATATATATATATATATACACATACAAACAAACACAAGGGAACACGCAAAACAGACACACACGGGAACACACACACAGGAACACACACACTCTCGCTCTCTTACAAAACGCACATGCAAACACACACGCACACACACACACACAGAGTCAACCACACACACATGCAAATACACGCAGGGAAACAAGGCCTGCTGATTGGAAACATGGCAAGCAGACTTTGCTACTCATACGTAACTCCATCAGAGGACAGATGCAACAGTAATTTAAGAGCAGGCCGGGGTATTTGCATGGGGGCGAACAGCGTCAAGCATGAGTTGCCATCCTGTGCAAATCCATCTTGCCTAAAATTGGAACCTGTGGGGGGAAACTATAGAAGACATGCAAATCCACGCGCGCACATACACAGACCCACAGAGCACGCTGCGACACCAAAGGCACGGACAGATTGTCATCAGTTAGGCTCTT
>NC_136943.1:7241419-7358919 GCF_949987615.1 Pollachius pollachius
AAGGAAACTAAAAGCCAGACGATTGATGTTAGCTGTACTTGCAGAAGCGTTTGATGGGCTGCCTCTGTGATGCCGGGCTTACATATGATCAGAGGCGGAACTCTGACATCAATACAAACACACACATCCTCTGCCTCACCTCGGCGAATCGAAGTCAATCAATAGCGCCGCCGGCGCTATTTAAAAAATATTTCTCCCCTCTTGTCAAAATCCGAAGGCCCGATAACGAAAAACCACTCGCTTTTCTCCTTATTCCGCCGCCACGTGAAATGACAGCCGTGCAGGGGCAAGAGGAATAAAAATGGACTGAAGGCTGCCGTCGGGCTACCGCGGTTCCTTAACAAAACCCCCCCGTGCTAAAGAGTGGCTGTCACCGCCGTCCGTTTCAGATTTTCAATCACGCCTCGCAACGGGCGGAGGGTTACAGCCGGGGTCCGGGGGGGGAGGCGGGAGGCGGGGCCCGGTTCACAATGGCCCAGCGCCGCACGACTATTTGGACATGTTGACAAGAGGAGAAGAAAAGAGGCCCCCGACCGCTCCTTATGTGCGGGGAGCCCCATTTCTACACAAAAAAAAAAAAAGCCTTCGCTGTTCACACTTGACAATGGGGCCCGGGCCCGACAGACACAAGGCTCCGAGATCATTGGAACCCCGCTGGGGCACCCCGGAGCTCTCCCGAGAGCGAGAGAGCGTGAGGGGGGAGGTGGACAATTACGTCTGATGTCAGCGGGCCCCCGTCTCCACCCCCACTGTCCTGTTGGAGCGCGGGTGGTGCCTGGTCGATGCTCCTCGTCGCGTAATGGCCTTTCACAGAAACACTGACCTGGGAGAATTAGCCAGCGCCCCCTACGAGAGGAGCCACTCAAGCGTATTAGGGTAGAGTACCCCTACACGAGGAAGCACTCCACCGTATAAGGGCAGAGGACCCCTGACAAGAGGAAGAGCTCAACCATACGAAGGTAGAGTAACCCCCTAACAGGGGGGGAAGAGATCAACCAGTAAAGGGTAGAGTACCCCCTACAAGAGGGCCGGTCTCCCCAAAACACTCTGAATCCGACGCAGGTAACGGCCTCGCGGTGATGGAAGTGGAGGGGCCTGTTTGTATGCCCATGGAAGCTATGACCGAGGGACACCTTGTTGGGTGGATGTGTGGAGCTCAAACCTGAGCGATGGTGGTGGACTGCGAAGAGCGGGTTCCGAGAGAGGGTTAGGCATCCCGGACACGTATAGTATAAACATTTCATCTACAATGTCGCCGATTATAACGCTCACACACCAACAACGGTACTTAAAAAGTATCACACGTTTGCTGTGGATCGTTAACACGGCCCTCTCCTTAGTAGAAACTCCAAGCCCAAAAACACACACATTTTAATCTCTTAAGTCTTGGCGATAGAGCTGAAACAGTGGGTTCACTGACACTTTAAGAGACGACACACTTTAACAGAGTAACGCAGAGTTAATCTGCGTTTTCATAGGAAGAACCCCCAACACACACCGTTCACACATAAGCCTAGACAAGCAGTCCCCCCCCCCCCAGCTCCTGTCTGTTGTGTTATTTCCCCTCCAAATATGCCACTTCCCCCGGCCAGCCTAGGGGTTGAGTACAGGGCTTAAATTATTCAAGTTAGGCCTCTGTTTTTAGAGACAATGCGGCGGCGTGCAGTCATAGGCGCACGCAGGTGTCATGTTGTTCAGCAAAGAAAATCTATAAATACAATGTGAACCTCACAAATAACACTGATGCATGAGGACATGCTTCCTCTCAGGCTCGAGTTGCCCTGTGCCTCTTTCGCGGTAACGGCTGGTGTGAGCCGAACTTGCCCTGTCTGACATTTTATCAAGACTACACCCAGCCTGGCCCTGACCACAAGTCAATGCAGCGGTGAAGTCAATGAACAGACAGGGGGGGGGGGGGGGTCATTATAAGGGATGTTTCCGGGAACAGTCAGAGAGCAAAGACAAGGGGGCACAAAGAGAGAGAGAGAGAGAGAGAGAGAGAGAGAGAGAGAGAGAGAGAGAGAGAGAGAGAGAGAGAGAGAGAGTGTCTGAGATAGACACAGAGAATAAGAGAGAGATAGAGAGACACAGAGAATAGACAAAGAGAACACAAAGGAAGAGAGATAGAAAGAGGTGGACAGAGTCAGAGAGCGAGCGAGATTCAGAGAGATAGAGGGAGTAAGAGAGATAGAGAAGACATAAATGAGAAGAGACAAAAGGGCACAAAGAGAGGGGCAAGAGTCAGAAACAGATGGAGAGAGACGGGAGGAGAGAACGTGATAGGCAGTACACTGTGCTGCAGAATGGCCCAGGGCCTAAGCATCACTCACCTCCTCCTTCGTCATCCCCGCGCACACCCTGCATCTACCGCAGCAGGCGGTCCACACCTCACTCATTAAACACTTCAAAGACTAAATATGCTGCACAAATGATCACATTCTGTCCTGTATGAGGGCGAATCACGCTGTAAAAAAAAGGTTTGCTTACTAGTTGGGCTAAACTGTGATTGCCGCTTCGGTAAGGAGCGTGGCTGTAGCTCGGTGCTGCCGAGCTAGAGGAACAGAGAAATGTACCAACACAGAGAGGATCCATCGGGCGACGTCTTGCTCAACTAAAACCCTTGTTTGGTTTGTTTGACGTTCCGAATATTAATTTTTTCCTTTGACAATGTCAACGTCTCCCTGAAGGCTGTAGAGGGCAAATCTGAGAAGAAGTCGATGTGTTTTTGACAAAACACAGCCGGCAAGCAGGTATTAACGAGATTCTGCTTCTCCTGTTATCTCCTCCTCTATCTCCACCTCTGTAACCTCGTTCACATAAGATCTGAGCTCCGAAATAAGGCTAGACTCCGCAATGGCTACATAATGATCAACAAAGGATCGGGACAATTAGCTCTGGGGAACCAGACCTGCTTTTAATTGTTTAGCTGAAAAATAAATGCATCAGCGCCGACGGAAGAACGAAACAAAAGATGCAAGTACCAGCCTTGACAGGTGGTACTTGCAAAACAAAAAAAAGACGACAACCTCCGAAATCCATGTCAGATGAGTCTCAATGAATGGCATGAACTATCCACACTCTTACAGTACCCCCCCCCCCCCCTCGTGTACCTCATTCTTCTCCCCCTCGTCTCTCCTCTCTCCACGTAATGGTCTGAAATCACTGTCTGCTGTGCACCGCATGGAGCCCCCCTGCTCCCCCCCCTCCCCCCAATGAAAAAGGCAGTGCAGTCCTGAGCGCAACACTAGTTAAAGTTAGCCCCGCTTCTGCGCAGACCTGCGTGCGTGACACCGCCATGGGCCAGGGGGGGCTTGCTTCGCATTCATCCAACCGGATCATCACGATTCATACGCTCCCGTATTAGTCGTATGCTCAAAATGGAGCATACAGGGCAGGGGTGGGGGGTTGGCTGCCTCTGTGGCTGTGTCCGTGGCGCATGACAAACGAAGGAAGGAGGTGGTTGCTTCACCTTAGCGGGGGGTGGGTGTGTGGGAGAAGCGTTGGGAGGGGGTTGGGAGGGGGTGGAGGTTAGCGGGTCTCGGGGGGGCGTGTGAGGGGACGGGGGAGGTTGTCTCCGGAGGTGTTCCGCTGAGCGCGGGCCCCGCTACTGATTAGAGACAACAGCCCCATCATCGGAGGGTGGGGAAGGGTGGGGGTGGGGCGAGAGGACCCGAGTCTTCTGACAGCGCCTCACGCCCGTCAGCCGGACAGCTGGAGCTGCCTCTGCAGAGCGGTGGACTGTCACAAGGTGACAAAAGAAAAAAAAGGTGACGGAGAAAAGGTGTAGGGGGGGGGGGGGGGGATGGGGGCGGGGTGGGGAGAGTGCCTTCTGTTACCAAACAAAAGGAAGGGACGGAGATTGGGGGGACGGGGGGAGGTGCGAGACGGCCCGATGCCACCCTGACTCCGCCAGAGCTCTCGTCCAATCAACAGAACAAGGATGGGAAGCAAAGGGCCCCCCCCCCCCGATCCGATCCGTTCCCATCCCGTTCCCCGGGCCGGGCTCACAGGGCACCGTGCAATCTCGATCCAAGCACACCAAGGGATGAAATTACAAACCCTCCCCTTGGGGGAAAAAGAGAGGGGGGTGGGTAGTGAGGCGGGCTAGGTAGTAGGAGTGGGGATGGGGGGGGGGGGCTCTACGCTGACATTCATCTCTATAAGCTGCTGCTGGAGGTCGGAGCCGCGCAGTGGGCCCTCCCTCCAGCGAGCCGGGCCGGCCCGTCCCTGGGCGCCCCTTAATAATTTCATTGCCCATTGCTTCGGGGTTGATAAATCCAAATCCCTCGGAATTGACTCCTGGCGCGGCGGCGTCGTCGCCTGCAGTGCACACGCACAAACGTGTATGCACACGCACACACGCACCCGCACGCACGCACAAACAATTCTTCTATTGTCTTCCTGCAGCAGTCCTCCGCGGGTTTGAGGGGTGGGGAGGGGGACTGTTACTTATACTGGCGAGTGGCGGCGACTGATGTCTTTACATGGGAGATGTGTAAGCGGACACCTCGGGCTGGGGCTGTGCAGGAGATAACCTCTGCTATGGACAGGCAGGAGCGGCCCCCGGTGCCAAAGGTGTTGGGTTCCCCTCCTCCTGCCATATACTGAGCGTAAGAGAGAGATTTCTCCTGCGGTCAGCATGACTGCATTACACATGCAATGCCCACCAAACACATCGGCCCGCCCGCGGCACTGGCACACACAGTGGTTGTGTAAACAGTCCGCAGCCCTCTCTGTAATGTTTCTGCGGATACTTTTAACTTTTGTTATTTTTCTCCCTCTCGGTCCTTTCCGCTGGGCTGCCTCCTGGGTTGTGTTATTTCATCTCTGTCTTTATTTCGTGTTTTGCCTTTGTTCTTTCTCTCACTCGCCCTCTCTCTCTCTCTCCCTCTCCCCTTCTCGTTTCTCTGTCAACTCTCTCCCTCTGTCAAGGGGGGCCCGAGCTGGGGCCCCCTGCAAATGAAGCGAGCCTAACTTCCATTTCAGACTGCCAGGGATCGATATGAAGTGCTCAGCATCAGCCATGACGCTCTCTGCCTCGCCAACACAACCCCCACAGGGGAGGAGCAGGAAGGCAAATCAAATGCGCCTTAACTCCGAACACGTAAACATAGCTCACAGACTGCTGCTGCAATTCAGCTCTTTTTATAGCCCACGAATTTACTACATGGGTCGGGCGGCCAAACCATCACAGATGTATTAGGGTGCTTGGACACAGGGCAGTGGTTCGCACCACGTCTGGCCTGAGAAGACGTTGGGGGAACAGCGAGAGCTCGCGGTCGTACAGTGCAGCAGGCAAAGGCGTGGATATGAGCAAAAGAAATAAAGTACTCCAAATGGACCACAAATGGTGTACTGGAATCGTAGGGGGGAAACAACAGATGCACCACCAAACACACAAAAAACACCTCTACGCAACAGATGCAAAAACCGCAGCAGGCAAACGATAAAAAAAAAATGAATCAAACATGAGACGGCGTTGCCCGCCGCGAGATGCAGACAAAGGGGGCCAAAAAGAAGAAGCCACTGGAAGCCGAGAAAAAGCACTACGGCTACGGCTGCGGTGCGGTGGAATCGGGGGTGGAGCCCGGTTCGGGCTGTTACCTGGACAGGTGGCCACGCAGGCACTTTTCTGGACGTTCTGCCCCTCGCAGGACGTGCCTCCGTTCAGCGGCGTGGGGTTGGTGCAGCTGCGACTCCTCTTCTGCCAGCCCCGCCCACACACGGCACTGCAGGACGACCACGTTGTCCACGTGGACCAGCCACCGTTGACTGTCCGGCCCGCATCGGGGTAAGGGGGTGGGGGTTGAGGTGGTGGAGGATAGAAGGGATGCGGAAAGGAGAAGGATGGGAGGGAGGGAGGGAGGGAGGGAGGGGAGGGGAGGGAGGGAGCGAGGGATGAAGTGAGGGGGAAAGAGCAGCCAGGATTACCTGACATGCACCAAAGGAGAAGAGTCGTGCAGAGGCGGACCAGAGTGTGACCGATGCCGTGTGCTCCCTTTGTTGCACTGGCCTGGCTAGGTGGGCTTAAGAGGCAGCCCCATGCAGGAGGGGCTCTCTGGGCTTCATGACCCGCAACCGCTGGCTTCATAACAAGGCTCTGGACATTACATGGCCACCTGACATGTTGGAACTCAGCCTGTTAATAGCAAACATCTGAGCCCCCCAGCCAAGACATTGCGCTAACAGTGAAAGGACCTGGTCAGGAAAGGAACATGCATGGAGCCACTTTGTCAGTGGCCCAAGCGTGTGCTTTTCTTGAATAACAAGGCTATCAAGGTACGCCGCAATTAGAGCTATACAAGTCGTGCCCCCTACACAACGGAACCACTGCGAATACAAAGTCCTTCGCATTTCATTCTTGGCTCGCTCTCTTAAGTGCTCCTGAAATGATAGAGCAGGGAACAGGCAGTCACATTCAATTCCCGTATAGGGTTGACAGTAAAAGGCAATGCAGCTCAAACTGAGTTCCTGTTATAACAGCCTCACGCTGAACTGAATAGCCCCTCGCAGGGCAAAGCACTTTTGCCTTGAACCCTTGCCAGCCATCGGGGACATAATTGGTGTTGTACAACTGGATCATGGCAGGTGATTGCATCAAATCTAGCTAGTTCTAATCAACTCCTTCCTGTATTCACCACAGCACCTGCCCCAGCCGCCGACCGACCAAGGGGTACTCCAAGTGTTGACTGGAACCGGCGGTGTGCCTCGATCTCTTGCTGTTCCTTGTTCTTCCTCTCCCATTCCCTCTCTTCTTCCTCTCCCATTCTCTCTCCCTCCCATGCTCTCTCTCTCGCCCATTCTCTCTCTCACTCTCCATCCCTCCATCCCCCTCCTTTCTTTCTCTCTCTCTCATCCCCCTCTCTCTCTCCCCCCTTTCTCTCTCTCTCCCTCTTCCCCTCCTCTCTCTCTCCCTCCTTCTCTCTCTCGCTCGCTCCTTCTCCCTCCCTCTCCCTTTCTCTCTCCCTCTCTCCCTCCTTTCTCTCTCTCTCTCCCTCTCTCTCCCTCTCTTTGTCTCTCTCTTGCGCTCTCATTGCCGTGGCTGAATCATTTCCTTGCCCTCTCTATGCGATTGATTGCCCACCACAGCGAGGCAAATTGCCAGGCAACGCTGCCCCTGATTACCTCTTAGCACAGAGTGCAGTCACCAGCCGGGCCTTGTTTAAATGTATTTCTGCATGCCTATTCCCTGAGCCCACTATAAGTAAGTGAGGTTATAATGATTTTCCATACCTAGAACTTCTGATGGCCAAAGATAGGCATTGTTTGTTTTTTTTATCCTCAAGAACAGAGCGATGGCATACATGTTATTGTATTTGAACGAGCATTCCACCATCGAGTTATTTAAATTAACACTGCCAGGGTTTTACTTGTTTGTTATTTTTCCATGAATAGTGTCATTTTAAAAAAAAGAAGGTATTTTTTGAACTCGCCTGCAATTTGTTTATCATTTCTAAGGCTCCGTGATTGAAATTGAATAACAGGACTAAGAAGGTGACCAGGGGGCGTTTTAAGGCTTCTATCTATTATCTACTATCTATTTCAGCTCCAGACTTCAAAAGAACCAAACATCCACTTAGTATGCTCAGGGGATGTGTTGTTGTTGAAAAATAAGACCTCAGAAACTACATTATGTTTTCTCCAGACTACGATACTGTATCCCCAAAAAAACGTAGCTAAATGCAAGACGCTGCACCCTAGCCATACTCCCACCGCCATATCACAGTTAAAGCGGTGATATAGCCTAAGTAGTAAACGGCCATTGCCCACAGTATATATTTAGCCACAGATGATTTCATTACAGTACAATATTGCCCTCCATTTACGGCACTCAACTCGCAGGCACCTAAACGCCTTAATCGAATCACAGCCAACCCAGGGTCACAGCTCACACACCGTGCTTCGCTGTATAGCCCACACACTCTACGGCGCTTTCATCACTCCTTCCGAGGTGAGGGTCTCTCTGTTTCTCTTTAGCATGTACCCAGGAATTAAGGCAGGCAGTAATGTATGCACACCTAAGTAGTACTCGTGCCAAGGGAGGCCTCTGCGAGAGAAAATGTGCTGTTCCTTCGCATTTTAATAAAGGTCAGTGTGCTTATCAAGCCTAGTCATTATTTTCAGTTTGCTGTTAATTCAATTCCTTGCCTCCCGTTGGCGTCGGTACAAAGGAGGGGGAAAGAGATTGCTGATTGCTGATTGGAGGCTGCGGATGCAGTGTGTCAGTTTTGATATGTGTGTGTGTGTGTGTGTGTGTGTGTGTGTGTGTGTGTGTGTGTGTGTGTGTGTGTGTGTGTGTGTGTGTGTGTGAGGGTCACCTGTGGTGTTTTTTATTGAAGGTGATCATTATTTTTGCAATTTCTAATGCCCTCGTGTTTATCTAGCTAATCATTAGTGCATCACCGGAAGAGGTCTCCAGTAAGCGGCTCACGTCGCAATGACAATTAGAGTTATCGGAGGAGTGCTATGACATTTTCACTTAGCAAGGGAGAGGCACACCCAGGATTTTCTGCAATGCATTCCCCGCCGTCACCACCACTAGCACCACCATTACTACTTGGATTCACAAGTTAACACCAGGGGTGCATTTCAAAAGGTTTTCCTACATCCTGATTCCTATTGCTCACTTGCTATACCCTCGTGGAGGTGTGAAGTGAAGTGAAGTTCAGTAAGTGGGCTAGCACCAGGAAAGGAGCTGTGTGGAAACAAGCCAGTAGAGCTGCAACGGCAACCGTTTATGATCTCAGCCAATCACAGTCTTCAGGGAGGCTCTATGGGCATACCTCCCATCGTCAAATCTATGAAGCACTTTTGGGGAAGGATACACTGGCGTAGCGTCGATCCGAAGCAGCTTTAGCAAGCTCGTTTCTAAGATGCTTCTCTCACTTACTACGCATTAACATACTGGCTACAATGGCGATAAAGGAGCATGTGTGGAGAATTTAGGAAGCGAGGGGGCGAGCCGTTACCACTATAGAAACGACAATTTGAATGCACCGAAGGTCACATGCAAGATACACAGAAACCCGACAACAGCTATACCTTTTGTTATTTCACGGTGACATGCATCACCGCAGATCCTGGCTGCCGGAACGGGAGCTCAGGCTAGGTGGGGGCGAGAAGGTCACCTACCATAGACCACCACAGTGGCTGAGGGACTTTTGCGGCGGGCGACAATGTTCTTGGCTGCGCACGTGTAGTTGCCCGTGTCAGCCAGGCGCGCCTGCTTGATGATGAGGTTGTGGTCGGCGGTGACGAAGAAGTTGGGGTCACTGGCCGGGTCCAACACGTCCTCGTTCCGCTGCCACTCCACCTGGTAAGGGAAGCACATATCGGTGTTTTACTACGGGTCACTACCTGGACTGCACACGTGCTGCCGGTTCCTCTCTCTGTAGCATTACCCAGCTTCCACAACAATGCCCCCGGATGTTGAATCCCTATTCTAACAGGGAAATATAACACACTTTTTGATGTAACCACTGCACAGACAAACACTTGAAGAAATGTGTTCTGCAGAGCTTTTTCCGTGCAGGAGCCGTCGCTCCTGTGTCGACTGAACAACCCCTACTCTAGCTGCAGGAGAGCGGCCATTTGATGATCAGGGCTAGTGAGGGTGCGCACTGCTCTCTGGAAACAATACAGTCTGGACCTTGTCCAGCCTTTTTTGTCAGCCTACACACTCAACGCTTCCCTTGTCCTCTTCCCTCTTGACCCGACGCCGTCGCAACAGGAACTTGTATTACTGCCGGTGAATGCAGTGACCTCACGCCACTGGGCTTTTTGTTTTTGTTTACAATCCTCCCCCCACACCCACCAACGGCCTCCTATGGCGACCTTCACATGCTTGTGTTGTGCATTCTGTTTGCTCTCTCCAGCTAGTCCCTTGTCCCCTGAACCCCACTGTCCCTGCATGGTTTTTTTATTATACCGTGGCTGTTGTGTATTCTGCAGGAGGTGGGCAGTGTGTGTGTGTGTGTGTGGGGGGAGTGGTGGGGCTGGGGGGTGTGTGCTAATGCCTGGCACGCTTTGTGTCGCAACCGCTGGAGTGCTGAGTGTGTGAGCTTGTAACATGGAAGCAGGAGGCCGCATGTGGACCCAGTGGGAGCAGCTGGCCTTCACCTTGCTCTACATACAGACATCTCCGTCCTCTCCTCGGCAATGTACACACCCCTCTCTTCCAAGAGACACAATGTGTGCAGGGAGGAGGAGGGGGGGCAAGTTCAAGGTAGACAGGGGGGAGGGGGAGTAGAGAGAGGAGGAGGAAGAATAGGGTCTACAGAGAGAGAGAGAGAGAGAGAGAGAGAGAGAGAGAGAGAGAGAGAGAGAGAGAGAGAGAGAGAGAGAGAGAGAGAAAAAAAATGGGAGAGGAAGAACAAGGACAACAAGAGAGTGAATGCTGTCCGGAGAGACCGAAGAGTGAATGAACAAAATGAGAGTAACAACGAAACAACAAGAGAAAGAAGGTGGTCAAGGAAAGAAAGTGCACAGGGGGAAGGGAAAAGGGAGAAAGGAGAGAGAGAGGGGGAACGGGTGAGGCAAATGGAGCCATTAATTATATATAGGCCTTTAGAGGTGCCAGCCCAGGAAAGAAGCCTCCAAGCTCCTTCTGAATGATGTGATGAGACAACGTGATGTATGGCTTTTCAGCGATGTAAAAAGGATAATAAATCAATAAGCGGGAATAATTAAAAGCGCCATTTATCTGTCTGTGCCGTGTATGTGCGTGCATGCATGGGTATATGAGTGCGTGCGTGTATTTCCCCCTGTTGAAGGCTTTTAGTCCACATTAGACCCAACCATTTTATTTATTTATTTTTCCCTTTTGTTTTGATGTTTGACGTGAGAATGAGAACGAAGGGCAAAGGTACGCGAGACATGCACCTATAAATAACTGGCTACCTTTCAGTTGAGCGTGTGTACATTCTGTTTGCCTCTCTCTCTCTCTCTCTCTCTCTCTCTCTCTCTCTCTCTCTCTCTCTCTCTCTCTCTCTCTCTCTCTCTCTCTCTCTCTCTCTCTCTCTCTCTCTCTCTCTCTCTCTCTCTCTCTCTCTCTCTCTCTCTCTCTCTCTCTCTCTCTCTCTCTCTCTCTCTCTCTCACCTCAGGCGGAGGCACCCCTTCGGGAGGATGGCATCGCAACAACACCTCCTGGTCCAGAGTCACCTCCTTCCCCTGTGGCTCCTCTTCAAAGTTCTTCCGCAGGTCTGCAGCACAGGAGATTGTCATGGAAAAAAAATAAAAAGGAGGAAGAACACCAAATAAGATAACAAACGAATAAAAAATATATACACAACACATTTATCGCGATATAAAAAAAATTAAAGGACAATCCTAATCCGGCAGGACATCTGGTGAGCGTCACGTGACACCCCATGCATTAAACCAAACAGCTTCTTTCATTTATGCCACAGCGGAAAAGGCCTTGACATGGAAGCCTGTTGCACTCCGGCTGCTAAATGAGTCCCAGAGGGGTCAGGGCCCAGGCCAGGCTTCTTATTACAGCCCTCTGTACACACTCGCCTGGGCCCACACAACAGCACCAGCTAAATCACGCTAAAGCCATGGCATTACTACTAACCCCCCCCCATCCCCTGCTGTGCAACACACACATGAATACAGACTTATGCACATGCATAATGCCTGAACACCCACATACACACACTCACACACACAATGCGTATGGATACACACACAAACACACACACACACACAATGTGTATGGATACACACACAAACACACACACACACACACAATGTGTATGGATACACACACAAACACACAAGCACACAAACATACACACACAAAATATGAGCACACACGCGTACATGATGCGTGCACACACACACACACACACACACACACACAGCTCGGTCCACTTTCCCATCCCCACAATCCGCCAGCCCCGTTGGGAGAGGGCCTGGGACGAACCACAGGAAGTAACCAAACCCTGAGGAGAGCAGGCAAAGGTGGCTGCAAGCCCGCCTGAATGCACCCACTCTCACGCCAGCGTGATGCGTGGCTTTGTTCTCACATCACCATGACGAGGAATACATGGATTGCCAGTGTGGACCTCAGCTCTCCCTAGCTGCATGCACACTAAAAGCGGTGAAATCCCCAAATGCAAATTATTTTGTTTAATGGCGGAAAAAAAAAAAAAAGAATATCTAAAGAATGAACACATAGTACACATGACAGGCATGTACATGTCCAGAATTTACACATACACGCTGTGTTGATAAATACATGCTATAAATGAACCAGAAATGGCTATTTGTATGCAATGTGTCCTGTGAGACCAACCCTGTGAGAGGCATGCAGGCTAAGAGTTAACCTGGAGGAGATGAGAGTCAGGTCTAAAGTATGGACTTGGGGTGTAGTAGCAGTGTGATGTATGTCCTACAACCACTAATAGTATTATTGGGAATCTAGTGGCCGAGGAAATGTCTGTGGGCCCCCCTGGTGTATTCCATAAACACATGTTGGTGTCATGGCGGCTAATACCAAAGGGGGCATTACGGCGCAATGTGGAACACTTTGTGATATTCACTGAAGGCGATCTAACGGGACCAGAGGACACTTAATAAGGCCTAGAAGCCTAGAGGGCTGTAATGGATTTGTGCACGTGTGCACCTCCAGATTCACAGATGTCCTCTGTTAGAGCGTGAGTGCATGTGTGTGTGTGTGTGTGTGTGTGTGTGTGTGTGTGTGTGTGTGTGTGTGTGTGTGTGTGTGTGTACGTGCATGTGTGTGTGTGTGTGATTTCATAGATTAAACACATGCGTGTCCTTATCTCACATCTTACTGACTTTGTTAAGCTCAAACAAGGTTGGATAATGAGTGTGTGTTTTGAAAACGCCTGGCACTTCTCAAAGACAGCACTGCATAAAGGCCTGTCTGGAATAATGCATATTTATGTTTGAATTAATAGAGGGAGCAGTGAAAAAAAAAAGCTCTGATTTAAAATGGCTTCTTCTAATAAAGATTTCGAGGCAGCCGCAAAGGGTCTCTCTGTGTTCCCAAGACAGATTTACGATGGCTGCGCGGCTATAAATTTCAAACCCGTCCTCATTTCAGTTATTTTCATCATAGGGATCATTGCTGGCTGTACTGTATCTGGTGAAAAATATGCTCATGAATACCCAAATTGACTGCTGCACTTTCTTTTTTTGACTTTGCGTCCAAACAGATGTATTACTCTTTCCCTGTCCTTTTTTATTCTCTCTCAAGTGACATCTCAGGAGCATGATTTCATAACGCTGTGATCTTTGTAATAAGCCATGTGTCATGAATGATAATGGTGTCGCTTTCTCTTTTTTAGCCAGCCCCCAAGACTTCAACCTCAAAAGGCATGATATCCATCTGCCTCCCCCAAGAAGCCGATTCATGCGGTAGTAGACAAACACAATGTTCTGTTGTTGTTGCTGATAATTACAGTGTACTGTGTTGAAGCCGCACTTACAGGCGATCCTGATATAGGCTTTCTGGCTCTTCTGAGTTCCCGTGGTACTCCACGCCACGCACTGGCACCAGTACTCATCCAGTCCAAACACCTTCTCCACCTGTTGCCGGGTGATGTCAATCTTCACCTGCATGATGGGAAGGGCTGGACAAGAACAGAGACGAAAAAGCACGATTAACGTCAACCAGAGACAGAGTAGTTCCCCATCGGGAAACCTTTGAGGTTTGAAGTCGTCTTGAAAGGAAAAGTCTTTAATTCTGTCAATGTGAGGGGAAGAAACAAGCGCCGTGGGTACTTTAAAGGATCCGGTTGTGATAAAGAAAAAGGGAGCGGGAAATAAGAAGTGGTGTTGGAATATCAAGCAGGCAGACCATAATCGAATCTAAACAGGGTGCTTGTTAACTCGGGAGAGTGACACGCAGGGCCCAAAAGCAGCTCGCTGTAATTTGGGGGGGGCGGTGAAAAAACAACAGTTTAAACCATGGTCTCAGGCGCAGTCATTTGGCGAATAAAGGGAAAGCACTAAACACACTTACAAACAAACAGGGGGACTCATCCAGAACCACTTCTCCCCCCTACACTGTATATTAATTCCAAACCAAATGATACTCACGCGATACAGCGCCACGCTCGACTAAATAGCCTTTTTCCGAGATGAAAGTGAGGGTCTTTTATAAAGGTCCTTCCACAAAGAAAGATAAACCAGTTACCCCGGAAGGGAGAAAGAAAGAGTAAAAAACATTCTGCTGCCTAAACCCAACATAAAGTCGCCATTTTTATTCCTAACTCACTGAATAACTGTTGTTTCCATTGTTATTTAAAAGTGCCCACACACAGCCTAGCATCCGAGGACGTATATCACCCCGTTTGGCCCAGAGATTATAGCTTTATCTCTCTGTATCACAACGCCTCGTAGAGATGTTTCCATGGCAGCGGCACACACATATGGCAGTAGCTCACATTCTAAAACGTAGGTCGGCGAGCGGCAACCTTTGCACATTGTGCGCGAGGAGGACAAATCTCCATTGTAACTTTTAGGCGTGACTCATGAGCTCCACTACTTTATAATGGATTATTCATTGTCAAAGTAGGCAACTCTTTTTATTCGACCATAATCTGATAACCCGTTTCTCAATAGCAGATATTATAACAATTTCATACTTTCATTTTACAATTTATAATACACACACACACACATGTTAAATGGAAATACAATAACATAATATAAAAAATATAACCTCAGCTACTGTCAGTTTGTTATCAGTTATTGTTGAGTAAAGTTAACGTTGAAAACTTGAACTTTGCAGCACCATCCATCCATGTAGGTTTTTTTCTCCTTCTGTTACTCCCTAACACCTGCTAAATCAAACAGGGAATGAGTATGTCAGACGGATTGTCAGACGATCTAACACAGAGCAAAGATAAACATCCACACGTCTGCTTATGAACCTCACCTAAAGTGCAGTTCAATCTGGAAAACCTTCTGACAATATATCTATTACGCGACGAGATCTTTTTTGTTTTTAAGCCTACCTGCCAACGCCTCGAGCCCTCCAATGAATATGCATCTTTTATCGACCACATTTGCCTGAACTTGCCGGCACCAAAGTAAACAGACACACAAAGAAGGGCATATGCAACACAAAATCATTGAGGGATTATCTGTATCTTTTTTGTTACTATTTACTCTTGAGGCCCAATGATGTTCCTCCTAAATAATGGCTTTCAACTGAAAGGATGAGGCCATCCATTTTGGTTTTTTCCTTAATGTGTTTGGAGAAGCTTTCCTTTTACTGAAATCCACCACACAATCATTTCATGTTCATCTTTTGGATCAAGTTTGGCAAATTTCGCTGAGGAAATAAACATTTAAACCATAAAAAATGTCTCTTTGCTCATCCCGACCGACAGACTTCTTCCGACTGTTTCTATGATACTGATACAGAACTAAAACATCCCCCATTCCATGTCTATGGGGACATTTGGCCCGACATGTCGAGCCCACGCCCGCTTTAAACACAACATCTATCCGGTTTAAGAACGAGGGATACATACGTGAGAGGCATCTGCCATGCTTGAGAATCAGACCTGATCCCTCGCCTTAATATAATCCTCTGTGACTTCATAGCCAGGCTTAGAGAGCACTGCTCTGCGCTGGCTCCCGTTAGCTGTGCTGCAGGGCCTTCAGGAGACTGACGTTGACCTCTGTGCATGTGACACAGAGGACACACCAGTACACACAACAGTAAGAGGTACTACACACACACACACACACACACACAACGTTAAGAGGTACTACAGTCACACAAACACACTGGTAAGGAGGTACCACACACTAACACACACACACACACACTGGGAAGGATGTACTAGACACACACACACACACACACACACACACACACACACAGTGTCTTAAGGTCTCAGTCATGAGTGGTACTTCAGCCGACATTTACTCAAAAGCATTTGTTGACACTCGCTGTACTCTTATCTATACATCCGCCCACGCCTCTTCCATTGGCCTCTGAATCCCCCAAAATGGCAGTTAGGAAACAGGCAAAAGGTATATGTTGTGTTCTATAAATATGATGGATTCATTTAAGCCAAATAGAAGTATTTCTGTGAGTCGTTTATTCGAGGCAAGGTGTGTTTATGTCTATATGGGGCCCGATTCTAGCCGGCACTGGTGATATGGTCGGTCCCGCAGGAAAAGAGAGTTTGTCAAAGCTGCCAAAGACAGGTGCCGGGTTTTGACAGGTTTTTTTCTCCCCTCATGACAGTTTCCCCGAGCACAATGAGTTAGTCGGAATCAGTGACAGTGGTGACATCAGAACTGCGACGCAGCAAAATGTACCGAATAGTCTTCGACCCTGAAAACGGAACCCACTAATCACCATCCAGTGGCTAATTTTCATAATATTAAAACATCTCTCGGGCCACTTTTATAAATCAGGGTAATGGAGGATCCATCCCTCCTGATACACTTTCAGAATTAAACAATTTTTTGGAGGTTGAACAATTTTCTCAAATCGCTGTCGTAGACACACAAATAGCTAACAGCTAATGCAATAACACAAACAGGAACCAATGAAAGCACATTTTATGGCTCTCAGTGACTAGGTCATGAGCAGAGGCAGCCACGAGCTGCCCTCTGAGCATTAATAAAACTGTGTGCTTTCAGCCCCCTTTCTCTACAGCGGTACGCTATTGTACATAGGTGAGGTAAGAACACAAATAGAAATAAATGAAAATAACCACCAAAATTGGATTTACAAATAAAAACAATAAACATATTTATTAATGTATTTATTTATAGTTTGCAAATTTTAACTCTAGGGGGAAAGCCGTGGCAGATTAGCATTCATATAAATGTAAATAATGCGGTGGAATTGTTTTGGGAATGCTAAATCAAACATTTTGTTAGAGCAGGTAAAGGCGTTCCAGGAATAGGAGAATTTTTCGGGGGGAATGACGATCCACAGAGAGATATAAAGCATGAACAACAGGAATCACAGGTGAGAAATACCAAGACATCCAATTTGAAGCCTGGGTAATTGCATTCAGCTTGCTTATCTCTTCCTGTCTCCATAATTACCTGTTTTCTTTGTCAGCAACACAAACCTGTAAACCTGCTTTGAGTGAGTCACTCCGATGTCCAATTTCACTCCAATTAATAAGTGAGACTAAACAATCTCATCAGCGTCTCCTTCATGGAGAAAACAGAAGGAGCCAGCAGCTAGCCCAGGGTGCAAACATATCTATCTTTTTTGTTTTCATCCAAAGAGTTAAGAGTTTTGGTGTCTTTTGAGTACATATAACATTTTAGCTTTGTTTGAGCACTATGACCTCTGTTCTTACGACCAGTACCTATTGACTCAAATAAAAAGCAACCTCTCACTTCCTCTGACCCAAATGATCGTCAAGCGGAAATGGATGCTCTAAAGGAAAAGAAAGAAACAGGGCTGATATTGTGCAAACATATCTATCTTTTCTGTTTTCATCCAAAGAGTTAGGAGTTTTGGTGTCGTTTGAGTACATATAACATTCTAGCTTTGTTCGAGCACTATGACCTCTGTTCTTACGACCGGTACCTATTGACTCAAATAAAAAGCAACCTCTCACTTCCTCTGACCCAAATGACCGTCAAGCCGAAATGGATGCTCCAAAGGAAAAGAAAAAAACAGGGCTGATATTGTATGACGGATGGCATTCAGACGCAAGCAAATGTACTCACCCATTAAAGCTAAAGAGTGAGCCTGCAGTTACTAAAGGGTGTTATATAATAATTAAACCATGACATGAATCTCCCCGCAGTTACTTTGATATACAGTCCGTTTAAGAATCATTGCCCGTCCCCAGGCGCTATGAATCCCTGTGAAAAATTTAAACATGTGATTAAATTACTGACACCACTATAAATTCTGAACTTAGTTGTAAGCCCTGTGTTTTTAAATGGGGAGGTGATAGCAGGTGGGCAGAGAGAGTCCCCGTCCCCGGACTATGACCCCGCAGAAGTTACTAGTAATCAGAGCCTAAATGTATAGGAATATGAATCAAATTCAGGAAAATGTGTATGTTCACACTCCAAGGGGCATGCTCATATGCTTACATAGGCAAGGCCTCTTCCTCCACATGCACACGCACGCTTGTCTGCACACAAGGACAGACACATCGATACACACACAAGCACATCGACACACACACACACACACACACCACACACACAGACACACACACACACACAGAAAAGCGTAGAGAAATCTCTCCATCTCACCCACTCAGCCCGCGGTAAGAAGGGTGAAGTCATCGTGAGTGAGTCGAGATGCTCAGCATGGAGGCGTCTCGCGTCAATCACTAGTGTGTGTGGGCGAGCTTTAGTGAGCTGTAGTGAGCGGGGCGGCACACACAGCCCACGGGAAACAACAGCCGCAGACGATGCCTCGGAGAGGGGGGGTCCACAGGGCGCAGGTGTCGCAAACACACAAACATGTCGCAGTGCTTTTGATAGCAGTCTCCGTCTCTCTCCCCCTCCCTCCCTCCCTCTCTCTGTCCTCAGTGTCTCACTCTAACTCTCTCTATCTCTCTCCAATTCAGGAAGGAAAAGCAGGAAAAAGAGGAAAGAGGAGGAGTGATACAGAAGGTAGAAAGATGAATGGCGGTGAATGGGGGGGCGATGAATAAATAGTGGAAAACAGGCGCAGTGCCCTTCTGGCAAAAAGGCCCCTTTGTTGTCAAAGTGTACAGCAGGTTGAATAAAGTTTTGTGTTTACCGCTGTTCTTTTCCTTCCTTGAATGGGGCAGAAGGAGGCCGTCAATCACGTATGGGATTTCAATTTAAACGTGTGAACGGAACACAATCGCCATCTACACACACACAGAGAGCTGGTTCTCATTTCTATCACTCTAACACTCATTGTATTTTGGTTTTGTTTGACTCTGGGCGTGACTCAGGGTGCATGTGTATGTATATATATCTCTGTGTGTGTGTGTGAGTCTTAGTTCATGTGTGTTTGTCTTTGTTATTGTGCTGTTTGTGTGTGTAGGTGTGTTTGTGTGTGCATGCGGGTGTGTCTGTCCCTTTTTTATTGTATGTTTGCGTGTGTGTGTGTGTGTGTGTGTCTTTCTTCTTTGTGTGTGTGTGTGTGTGTGTGTGTGTGTGTGTGTGTGTGGGGGGGTCTTTCATCTGTGTGTGTGTGTGTGTTTGTGTGTCCTTCTGTGTGTGTGCGTTTGTGTGTCTTTCTCCTTTGTATGTGTGTGTCTGTGTGTGTGTGTGTGTGTGTGTGTGTGTGTTTGAGTGTGTGTGGTGTGACAGATGAATCTCCTCAAGTGCCAATGGGCTGAGCAGCGCTGAGGGCAAACATCATCGGACTCAATCCCGGCCGAGTCGATATTGTGCTGGTCGGGGCGCGGGACTCCATTCCTCTCCCCCGCACTCTTGTTTTCGCAGCCGCTGACCTCAATTCCGTCGGGGTCATTTGCTTATCAAAAGGCGGAGACTGTAACGTGCGGCCACCCTGTTTTCGGAGTGTGTGTTCATTGTGGTCGAGGGGGGAAATTCAATTAGGGCTGCATCCCGGCGCGCGCGCGTGGCCGGGGGATTCATCAGCGACTACACTGGGATTAGGGGTGGTGGAGGGGGCTGGCACAGGCCAATAGAAGAGGAGGTTTTCACACACACACACACACACACACACACACACACACACACACACACACACACACACACACACACACACACACACACACACACACACACACACACACACACACACGTCGGCAGCAAAGACATCACAGACACACAGAGGGTGGGATCTGAGGAGCCACTGTCCGGGAAAGGCTGTGTACCCCCCCCGCCCATTCCCCCCATTGTACCTGATGACATAAATGTCATTATCGGCAGCCACTGCAAAATGGCCGCCGTTTCCTTTCACCGGAGGTGGGAAGGGACAACAAAGGACTTTGCTGCTAAGCCCCTTTCCGCCCAGTCGAGTGGCCTAGTGAGGTGAAGCCACACACTGTGAACTGGGTTCTTTCAGCCCCCAGCCAGCCAACCCATCTTCCCCCCCTCAGAAAAACAACAGTGATAGAGCCTCGGAGCGAAAGTTATTGAAGGGAAAAGAAAAAAGACAAGAAGCTAAAGAAACAAAAAATGAAAAGATATTAATAATGTCCCTGAAGTGGCGAAGCAACCAATCTCAGGTAGAGGTGAGAACTCCGGGAAGGCGGGGGGGGGGGGGGGGGTTAAGGCCAACGGCCAAATCCCTGCAGCTCATCAAGGCCTGCGACCGCATCAAAGCTTGCCCTCTCGCCAACTTTCATTACCTTGTAGAGAGGGCGTTGCCGGTTGATGGGGGGGGGCAGAAGGCTGCCGCACGTCACACGCAGACACTCCATGCGTGGACACTGATACTGCCTGAAGGGGGGGGGGGGGGTTGATGTGTATGACGCCCCTGACCGGGGACAATGGACCATGTGGCCTTCTGAGTGACGCATGGCTCCCTCAACACAGAGAGAGGGAGGGAGGGCGAGAGAGAGGGGGAGGAAGAGGGGGAGAGAGGGGGAGGAAGGAGGATAGGGAGAGAGAGAGGGCGGGAAGGGAGGGGGATGAGGGACAGACAGACAGACAGAGTAAAAGAGAGCAAAGAAAGGATGAGAGAGAAACAGCAAAAGAGGCTGATAGAGAGAGAGAGAGAGAGAGAGAGAGAGTGTGCGATAGAGAGAGAGCGAATGAGACATAGAAAGACAGTGAGGGTGAAGAGAACAGAAATAACACCTGAGCGGATAATTTAAAGAAGGAAACCGAAGAGGCGCCATGGATATCCAAAGAAACAAAAAAAGCGGCGCCCGGAAGGATACAGAGGCGTGGCCCCGCCACGGGGCTGCGACTGAGTCAGTAGGACGGTGTTCTGGGTCAAGGCCCCGCCGCCGGTTACGACCAGGCTTCTGAAGTGCCTCCCCTTTGATTGAGCTGTCCATTCTGCACAATGAGTACGAGCGGGGCCAGGGCCCCCGCTGCAACGGTGCGAACGCCGTTACAGATTATTCATGGCTGACAAACAGGCGCTGGGGGAGCGCACCAATCAATCTGCCCCCCCCCCCCCCCCCCCATCCTCTCAGTCCAATGCCACTCCAAGGAGCCGTCGGAGGGCATGGCCGCTTCTTGGCTGCACTTTAAAACAGGAAACAGGCAAACGGTAGAAAGAAAAAGAAAAAAGAAAAAGAAGAAAGATTCCGATTTTTTCTTTTTTATCTCACGGACCGATGAAAGTGCATTACGTGTTTTACAGTCTCCCCTTTGGTTCATGGCACCGCTGTGGGTGTTTGTTTGTCTGTTTCCATAGCAGCCCTTTCCAGCAGTCCTTGAGCGGAGGCCGGGTTGGGGGGCCGCGGCGAGTTCAAACCCATCCACCAACCGGTTGTCACTTATTAAAAAGTGGATTGCGTCATCTTTTATGGCTGCCCAATGACACAGGGGGGCGGGAGGGGTCAGTCAAGGGATTAATCTAACAAAGCAGCGAGCCGCACGCTACGCCAATCTGCTGCCAGCCTACGACGAGTGGGGCTCGGGGGCAGATAGAATATCGTTGTCTTTTTACGATTCTTGTTGTCGTAAATAATCACAATTTACACGTTTCGGCGTCTCCCTCTTGGGGGTGAGATCTTTGCGAGAGGGAGAATGTTTAGTCGCTCTCTCTCACTGCACGCCATCTCGCGCACACCGGATCTCTCGCAAGGATGCGACGCATACAGAAATAATACTCCCATTGTATATTCCGTGGTGCAGGTGTTCGCACACGGCGAGACGTGATAATGAATTGATTTACAGAACTCTCCGCCAAACAAATCGGGTGCGCGTAAACAGACATCAGAGGGGGAAGGCGGCGAGCAACCGAATGAGTTTTGCATTTTATTTGGAACACAGAGAGCCGGGTCACCACTCACTAATTATCGGACGGGTATTGATCGCATTAAATGAAGATTAATGCAAAGCACTGGCTTTTCCATTCGCGTCGCCGCATAATTAGTTTGCCTAACCTTTCAACGTGTACACACAGCTCTCTTTTTTTTCCCCCTCTACCTCTTCTTTTTTTTTCAATTTCTTTCTTCACCCGTTGTGATTCATCACGTGGCCCTCATTGTAATTACTCTCCAGACATCCTGATCCCCCCCCCTTCCAATCCCGCCCACACACCCCCAAACACAACGGCATGCGCCGAAACGTTCCCGGATTACCGCGGCGGCGTTCCCACGTCTTGCCCGGGCGCCTATACTTTTCCTTTATCTCCCGTGCACACCTTGTCCGACACTCAAACGAGAACATCATCAGAGGTGACGGCCTTGGGCGTACGGAGCTCGCCTCCATTGCGCTCCCGCCGAGCGGATCTGATCCAGCGTTAGCTCCAGAGAGACGCGATTGTCTCGCTAGCTAGCGAGGGTGTCTCTCCACCCCCACTGTGTGACATGGCTTTGGGCGTCAAAGTAAATAAGGAAAGACTGCCTCAGGTGAGACAGCTTTGCTGCCATATTGTCAGTGCCTGCTCCCTGCCATCCAAATTGCATTTATTTTCTTTTTTTCTTTTACCACCCAATCCCCCTTTTTGCGAGCTCCCGTTGCCATTTTGGGCCAGTGGCCAGCCGCGTTGACTGGATTTGAAGAAGAGTATTCATTTATTTATGGTAATCCAATGAAGGTGTGTGTGGGCGAATGTAAATATCCAGCGCCACAACAACTGTGTTAGGTAAACTGCTAGAGGGATCACGGAGGCTGTGAAATCTTTCTAAAGCCGTCGACAGTTTTGTTGCTGCTCTTTTGGGGCTTTGCAATCGCGATTCGGATCTGCAGTGTATTTTTATGACCTGTATGAAATTAATCACGGGGAAGTAAAGTTAAATTTGACAAAGTGTTAAGATAAACTTTATAAAGTCTTAAGCAAAAGAGGTAGTTGCAATAAGAAGTATTCTTTTCTCATACATTTGATTAATACTAATTAAACAAAATAATAATTAATGTATTAAGGATTACGTCTTTAGTGTTTTTGATGGAGAGAATAAATGCTCTGAAGAAACGCAGGCTTTGTTCCAGTCTTAAAGATCAAGACAGAACAAATTAAAACACAATCAAACAATCAAAAGTGAAAAAAACTAGTCCTCAATACCACAAGTAGAAAAGTGCTCCTTCAGTGGTCACAAGGTGCCTCAACGAGAAAAGCTTAGAATTACTTTGGCCATGTGGTTTGAAATGGGCTGTGATGGAAATACTTTACTTGCACGTGGAAACTGTTTCCGCACCCTCACCCCTCCTAGTCTCAAAGTAGCCTACCCAGAAGATGATAACAAGCACGCTGTCCTTTGATCAAACTCTCTGGGCATGTCTTAGGGTTTGTGTCTGAGAGTGTGTGCATTTGTGCGTGCAATGTGTGCATGTGTGTGTTTGTGCTTGTGATTGTTTGTGTTCTTGATTAATGCAGTGTTATGTATTGACAATTAAATTATGCTGCACTATAAAATATGCTTACAAGAGGCTATACTAATATTTTTGCATTCTATTATACAATCCACAACCCCATTTTGCTTTGCAGCACCATAACTTGAAAACTATAACTTATTTTCTATTCAGCATTTTACAAGACTTAATAGACACGATTTATCTGCTTGTTGGAAAATAAAATAAAAACACCACTGTTAAATTAGACCTGCCCATGAAAGATATCTAATAAATGATTAATAAGTGATGAGCATGCACAAGGATTTTTCTAAAACATGTGTCTCCAGGCCCGGAGACACAACGCATTACTGTCAGCAACTGCTGTCAGTAGTTCCTCTGCCAATCAAAGCCATCTCTCAGGACTTCTTAGCTGTCAGACCGCTCACTAAACCTCAAGCTTCCACTGTTTTTAAACGAATTTGAGCGGAGCAGGTGTTGATTGACAACATCTCTCTCTCTCTCTCTCTCTCTCTCTCTCTCTCTCTCTCATATGACATTCACTGCCATCGTTTCGGAGGCTCAGAGAGAGGTGATTTATAAGGTGAACTCACATTTACGGCACATTGCTGTACAATGTGTTTTAGTTCCTTGCCGTCCGAAGCAGGACGGTAGGAATGGGTTACAGTTGGGGGTTCTTATTTTCTTTCTCCATTTTGGATCTTGTCAGTGTTTGAAGGGATGATTAATTCAGCCTGGGAAATGTAGTTCTCCACCCTCTCAACTGTTTTATGTGAAGGCTGAGATGAGATGGAGGGGCGTGGGGTTCACGTTATTGCAGGCTACGTAACGAAGGGCAACTCTTTTGTTCCCACAAACGTTTTGGTGGCTGCTGGTTGTCAAAATGATTGAAAAAACATAAAGATTGGCATACACTATGTTATTACTTTTGTTATATTAAATTACATATACTCTTTATGCCAACATTATTATCATTATTAAATTGTCATGAATATATAAACGTTTCCTCTGCTTTGGGTTTTCTTCTGCTTACAGTAGGATTTTAATTCAAAATGCTCTCTTGGCCATAAGCCAACCGACGATGGAGTGTTTCACACCCTCATTCATCCACTCACTCGCTCACTCACTCGCTCGTTATCGACTACAGTGGCTATCCCTCTTGAAAGGAATCCTGGGAAGCCCGATATGTAGACTAGCCTGGAACACAATGGCACACAGAACTTCTGATATACTCAAAGTATGTCTAAGAAAATGTAATTATGCTACGGCTAAAAATACAAAGCCTGCATCAAGTTTTATTTTATGATAAGTGACTAGCACCTCTTTTCTGTTCTCCATATAAACTGCATGTCTGCTGAGTTGATGAGATGCAAAAGACATTACAATGAAATAGTTTGTCAAAAATAATAAAATAAAAAATGAAACCTAGAATATAGATTCTAGTGTCAAACCTTAAATTGCCATGTTTATGAGTGAATGAATGTTATACAGTTGGCCATAAGCCATGTCCTGATATGACCACATTTCCATACAGCTCTGAATATGCATTCATTATACGGTCCATTTAATGCTTTATTTCTTACAGCACTTAATCAAGAAATAGTATGACTCTCTCTCTTCTGCTCTACTCTACAGCCTTTACCTTTCATTTTTGACAAACATTCTTGTCTTACCTTGAGGGTTTTTCGGGGAAAGGGTAAAGAAAATCTATCCGCACAAAAGGCTTATGAAGTGGTATCTACGGTCGACAGCAGTCAATACGGTCAAACTGTTCAGATACAAGCCGAGTGAGTCCTTCAAAGTCATCGTTGCCTTTTACATAAATAGGAATTAAATGGACACTTAAGGATTATACATGATGAATATAGCCTGACCATATCGCTCGGCAACCAGAGCACAATCGTCAAAGAGACCGTTCGCTCTTCAACTGACCTGTGAAGAATAGGGAGACAACTCCATTTCTTACATCCACAATAAAAGCATCAACGATAACAAGAAAGACAAAATGGAAATAGTTTCAGAGCTCCACTGATAATACCTATCCATCTCATTCATTTGAAGAGATATATAAAAGAAAAGGGGCCATGTTTCCGACAATTGGGAAAAACCAACCATAGCTCTCAGACTTTTGTGTGCATTTCAACCTTGTGCTGGGAGCGGGCTTGTTGAAAAATGACCAATGTACAATGACTTCAGGGGACCCGGGGAGAGGGCTGGCGGCAGATATGTTTTGGTGGGAGGACAAAAGGCACGCGTGGGAGACTGGAACTCCAGCGTTGTTGTTTGACAAACGGCCATTATCGCCTTAACCACTTTTTGTTCCCCTAATTGCAGTTCATTTTAATAATTGTATTACTCCTGCGAGTCAGGACTGGTGTTCGAAAAAAAGAAAATCTACCAGAGGGAATCTAGTTTGGCTCCTCTCGCTTCCAAGAGAAGCTTGTGTCTGTGTGCCTTTGTGTGAATAAGAACACGAATAGGAATACAGCTTGTGATGTTCTGATTTCTGACCGATTCTCTTTCTCGACTGCCATAGAAGCACACGCAGCATTCACAAGGACAGCCAATAGCAGACTTCAATTAAATCCTCTTTAACTCTGTTCTCACTCTTCACGTCGCTCACCCCATTGTGGTATGTTTCAAAATAAGCTGTGAACGCACACGCACGCATGCATGCACGCACGTACACACACATGCACACACACACAACCCCCCACACACACACACACACACACAGGCAATTGATTACTCTGACCAAACCAGGAACTCTAATGGAACACTTTGGCAGATGTGCCACCGGAACGATTCACCTTGCCATCTGTTTTCGGGCTGCCTCGACGCCAAATCTTTCCCCTCTCGACCCGCAATCAGGGACAGGATGAAATACAAGTCCCATCATAGAAAAACGGCTAATAATGTATTATCAATTAGTCCCTCACCCTCCCCCTCGCTATTGATCGATGCTTAGCAGGTGGTACCGGCCCATTTGGTTCCTTAAGGACTTTGGTTCCCCCCCCACACACACACACACAAACACTTCTCATCTTTTTTTCAGACCCTGCTTTCAAGTCCTATTGGCTTTTGTTTAAATTGTGCTTGGATTGTTCTCCCCGATCCTGTTACAGATCAGGTTGGATCTTTAATAGGATGCCTGCCTTGATGACCTGCACGGCCATTAGAAGGACAAACCCTAACCCTTACCTAAGGACCCATAACCTCCATCCCTAAAGCCTACCACCTCCAGATCTGCGTACATACCTGCTCGAGGTACATATGAGGATGGAGGCCGAGATCAACTGTGAAGGTAAAGTAAATGCATCCATGGCATCAGTGTGTTCTGACTTGGCACGCACCCACTCGTGTGACCTTTGGCGGTCATACAAGAGTCAAAAAATAAAGAAATTGTTAGTCTCTTAATAGCCTCGATTTCCAGTCTCTCTTGTGACACTTTGGCGGCACACGCCTACAATTTGGGAGGGCCAATCACAAGTCGGTGGTGGCGTTTGAGCTATGGGCGGATTGATCTTGACAAGAGTTGAAAGGCGGAATGGGCAGCTTGGACCAATGGCTGAGTGCCACATGTTATCCGAATGCAGACGAAAGCGAGGACGCTAAACCGGTAATAGCAGCCCATTGGGTCAGACTACTAGTATGGTAATCCAGTGAAAATGTGTGCGTATATTTACTATATATTTTTATTATTATCAATGAACTAAAATACTAACAATAACGACATCAACGACAATATTATTAATAAAAATAATATCATTATTCATACATTAGGACAGAAAAGGTAGAGCAAAGTCCCAATCGGAAAATAACAGAAAGGGAAACGCATGAGTAGGAAGGGAGGGAGGGGGGCGGGACAAAGAGAAGGAGAGCGCTTATTGGCTCAAGTAAATACCGTGGATAAGCACTGACACACTCAAATAAAAGGTTAGACATATTCCCCGCTAAGCCTGGCTTGGCAGAAAGGAATCAGCCCTTACATCAAAAACTAATTAGGACATCACGTGAAGAGCCCTCCTTTGTCTCGTCAATACAGGATATGCATATTTTATACCGATGAAACTTTAGACCTCCCCCCACCCCCATGACACAGTATTAGTTATAAATATAAATTAATAGATTTATTTTTTAAATATCACATCTTCGTATAAATTCCAAGCGCAGAATGGGAAGGGGACTTTCTGGCAATAAACCCCGCAGGAGTCACAATGAGAGCTTTGGGGTTACGGGTAATATATCCCTTTACACATAGAGATATTAAATCTAATACTAAAGGGCCTCTAAATACCGTTTTTTATTATCAAACCGACTTTGCACCCAAGGCTTTATGCAAGCCATCCGCCCAGACTACATGGCAGATGCTTACCTCCCCAATCTCTCATACAGATCTCTGCGGCTCTATATTGTTGTGGCATTGTCGACCACCTTTTTAATCAATAAAAACAATATAATCTCTGCCCATCTTTATAAAGCACTTGCAAGGGGCTTTTATTGAAAGGGGGATCTGGAAATGCATATATTTTCCACCTGAGTGGCTTTTGGTGCAGCGGGGACAATGCAGCGCGGAGATCAAAATTGTTCCCATCAAGGCTGGCGGATGAAATGCAAATACAATCAAATCAGGCCTGCCTATACAACCGCTCTCTCCTCCCCCAAATGTCAATCTCACCCTCCGCCTCATCATGTGTTCTGATGAGAAATCATAGTGAGGAGCATGGCCTAATCTATGCAAACACACTGTCCGCATTGATTTGTTGAGATGGGATATGTCTTTATTAGAAGCCAGCCATGCGTCTTCATTTTCCACTTCTATAAAAGGGACAATCGGTGGGGGTGGCCGGGCGGGAGGGTGAAGAGAGAGAGCTGCAGTGTCGTGCTGTAGAAAAGGGGTGAGGGAACTGGAGGGAGGGCGGGGGGGGGGGGGGGGGCGGTGAACAAGTGCTAGTACATCTGAAGAAGCCGCAGTCGCACGATTGAGATAAGTTACTGAGGACGGCTAGCGAGCGCCGATAGACTCCCAGGAGCGGGTCGATATTGGACATTGATATGAGGAGAGGAAGGACACACTGCGACACATAGGCTCACTGTGTGCCGTCAAATGCTAGCTCTCGAGGCTAGGAGGGAGAGCGATAGAGTGCAGTGGCGTTGGGGGGGGGGGGGTAGGGGTAAGGGGTGGAGGCGGGGGTGCAAGAGCAAGCAGACAAAAAACAGACAGGTGTCGATAACCTGGGAGGGGGGTTGGGAGAGGGTGAGACAGAGGGAGAGAGAGAGCGGGAGAGAGAACACTAGAACACTCTCGGCGCGGCTGCTGGATGTCCTTTTGTCTTGTGTGCACTAAAACAGCTTCAATAAATAGACTCGTCTGATGAATGCCGAGGTCACGTCTGGTCCCTATGGTGATCGACCACGCAGGGTGTTCCACCGGCCCCGGTCTTCCAGCAGTGCTTCTCGCTACCTTGGGAACCAACCTGCGTTTCAGACACGGCTCAATTAATAATTTAGGGCCCCTTCAGTTACTTTGACGTGCGCCTGTGTTTTGCACGAGAGGATGAAAATGCAGAGCTGGCTTTGCAGTGACAGAGCGGATCAGTCAATCTCGGGGAAGCGAGTGACTCAAATGTCACATTTGAGTTGAGGCACGTTGAGGCTTGCGAAAGGGCTTTAGAGGTTATTGTTATTGACTTTGCACGTCGATACCGGGCAATAAGCTAGCTTGCGTCGTATACGAGACACGACTGTAAGAGTAAGACTGTAAGACTGCGGTAATATCGAGCGATAAATGCTCATTTATTTATGTATTAAGGCAGGTTCCTGGTGGGCACACACAACCAGATGAATAAACAAGGTGTGTATCGTTGCCATGCCACTCAATCATCAAGCAGTGTGCAAAACAAAAGCAACCGGCTTTCCATCTATTTCAATTTGCGTTTGAGTGTTCCATGGCTAATGTTATATCGCTGTGATTGGGAAAGAAAGGAAAAGACAAGATATAATCTGCCACACTTGAATCTTCATTTACACAACAAAGGAGCAAGGATCCTTGATGCGAATCACAGGGAGCATCGCCAGCCAATGGGATGTCTGGAGAACCCCCATGAGCCTCTTGACTCGCGTAAGCTGGTCACATGGGCCCATGGTATTTACATCTATCTTGTGCTTTGAATAAATGCACTTCGGCCGGCTCTGACTACAGAGCCCAGGCAGAATCAGCAAGGCCTTTGCTGATAAGGAATGTGCCTACAGGAAAATGAGGGGGCCATTTCCAAGAGGTTATTTGAGGAGTGCTTTTCACGGTCTCAAAGTGTAGAAATTGTCAATACGTTTTTTGTCAACTTGTGATGACTTCTACCTTCTTAGTGGCAGGAGGCTGATATCGGCCCCGGCTTTCGCTGCGTTGAAAGTCCTCGGTTGCTTGGCAACAGTTAAGAGTTTAGAGTCCACTGTGACTGTGGCAGGCAGGGTGCCAGGCTAGCTCGACGGCGGGCTATGCGCATGTCTTGCACGTATGCAACAACACGCGTGCGCGCGCAAAAGGCCGCATGCGTTCACCGCAGATGTGACGACGCGCGTCTCAGGTACTTTCGTCAAACAGATCAGTCGTAATGGTCCCGGGTAAATGTGCCATCTCCTACATAGCCATGGTGCGGGGGGGTTTAGGGGTTGGGGGGGGGGGGGATTACAGGAGTCTGTGAGCCATCGCTCCGGGTAGCGCTGGCATCAAACAGCGGCGGGAGCTTCAGAGACCGACGAGGGACCCCGTGCAACCCCCCATCTGCAATTCCAGACGGCCAACCGCCCTTCATCATCCCAGCACTAGGGTTTGCATCCATTCGTCATCATTCATCATCATCATCATCAATCCTCCTCCTCATCGCCATCCAGGCTGACCACAATGTAGATACTGAATTTGCCGTTATGCGAGGGAGATTAAAGATGGAGTTTCGGGTGTTGTGGGGGGCGAGCAGGCCACGCCCAGCGGGGCTGCATCTCCCTGGACCAGTCCGTAACGCATGCAGCCCATATTAGGGTGAACCCAATGCTGCAGACAGCCTATCGTCATCAAACTGTAGAGGGGTGTGGGGGAGAGGGGAACACTGTGTGTGTAATGTCATGTTGCAATGGACCGTGGCCTTTATGGTGCACTCCAGGTGCAAGCTATTATTATTGATTCTTTATTGACAAAAAAACCCAGAAAACACACAGCAGCCAATAGCCATGGCAGACTCTGCCGCAACACCATGTTGTTGGTGACTGTCAGACCAATAACCTCTGGCTGCTGTGCTTTACGAGGCAGATAGATATGAATATTGGCACATCACAAAAACAGATCCCAATCATAAATTCCTTCCATTTTTGTGTTTTTTTTTTTTTAATCACACTTGCAAATGTTATGCTGTCAGAGGAAATGTGTGTGTAGGGGTGTGTGTGTGTGTGTGTGTGTGTGTGTGTGTGTGTGTGTGTGTGTGTGTGGGAGTCGCGCATACCCGTGTGCTTATGTCAAAGCTTGTGCATCCACGTCGCGTTACCCTGCGTTCCCACTCATCGGAGAGAACTTGTCACTGTAACACCACTTGTTCCCGATCATTTGTCAAGGCCGCGTGAATTGCGGGTTTTGAAGATTTCCCAACGTCACGGCACATCAGTGTCATGCATGTTTATCTTTGAGGCGCGGGATTGTCGCACCACGGAGACAGGAAAACAAACAGCTTCCGATGGAATTCAGGAGGTTCTCCGAGATTGAAACCAATGGGCCTATTATGACACTGACAGCTCCGATGGAGAAGGGGAGAGGGACAGTCCGACAGCCTGAAGGGGCACCGCAATATTGCTAACCTGAGCTCCAACCGGCGATACAGGTGCCTGATTCATATCCAAGACAATCAAAATGAGCTAAACAATGTCATCCTCAGATTGTGCACAGAATAGGTTTTCTTTCTGGTGGGTTTTTCGGGCCACGGAGCAGCTAATCATAACAATCAATGATTATGGATTAAGAGTCATTTATTTTTGTCATTAAGCAGACACTTTTTGATCTGAAACAACAGGGAACAGGAGTTTAAGATTAATGTCGAACCCAAAGGCTTTGTGTTGGAAGACAAACACCCTCGCCACCAACATTTATTGACTACACTGGTGCCTTTGAATTAAAAGTGTTGTAGGTAATATTTAAGAGCTATTTTTGATGGTGATTTCTTAGAAAGGGCAAAGCCATCTGTCGACTATTAGTGGCTGAAATGTGCTGTGGGAATATCTATTTTAAGGTGAATACGCCTGTCTCTGCCTGAGCCAATTCTTCCACGAATTTAGACAAATCCTGGCTAATTTCTGACCAATCAGGGCATCTTTTCCGTGATTTATTGGGGGCATTTAACTTGCCTGTCAATCATAGGTGTGTGAAATGCAACAATTTTTAATGGTGGAGAAAAAAAAGGGAGGGAGGGGGAAGAGAGGGATGGGAAGTTTATTTGGTTGTTTAGTTTCATAATCGTTTTATCCTCTCCTCTTTTGTGCTCTATGTCTTTAAGACTCTCAAATCATACCTACAGCAGCTTTAAGCTAATTTTTCCGTCTCACAAAGAGGAAACCGGAGACAAAGATGATTATACAGCTGGAGGGGGAGGGATTTAGTGTATATGTTTCTATGTGTGTGCGTGCGTGCTTGCGTGCATGTGTGTGTGTGCGTGCGTATGTGTGCATGCCTGTGGCTGGGTTGATGGTGTGTTTGTGTGTTAGTGCATTTGCGAATGCTTGTGCGTGCGTGCTTGTGATTGTGCGGACCTGTGGCTGGGTCGATGGTGCGTTTGTGCACGCCATTGTGCGTGCGTGCGTGCGTGTGCGTACCTGTGGCCGGGTCGATGGTGCGCTCGATCAGGTGGTCGTCCTGGTGAACCCATTCCCCGTTGCACTTGAAGTAGATCTGGGTGGCGGGGGTGGAGCGGCAGGTCAGCGTCACCGGCTTGTTCTTCACAATGTACTCGTCCTCGGGCTCCACCAGGAAGTGAGGTAGCAGGTCGGTGAAGGCGGCAGGAAGTGTCGACGTGGCGGTGTGCTCGGAACCTGGGGTTAAGGAGAGAGCGAGGGAGTTCAGGACAACATTGAAGTAGATGAAGGCTGCACACTCTTACGCGTCGAAGAAAATAAACTTTTATTGTTGTACTGTCGAAACAGAAATGGAGCAATATAGAAACAGGAGCAACGCACGCCTGATGAGGAATTCTGGTGTTATAGCCGGTCAGCATCCATAAAAGAAAGAGTCGGTATGAAGGATCATAAATACAGCACAAAGTTATTAAATAAATAGGAGAATGAGAAGAACCAGCTGGAAACCATGAAAAATAGAGAGAGAGAGCAAGAGAGGTTAAGAGAGAGAGGGAGAGAGCGCGAGCGATAGACACAGAGAAAGTGGAAAGCAATCATTAGAGACGGGAAGAAACTGCCAGTTGTACAGGAAAAAAAAAAAAAAAATCAAAAGGGAGTGATTGGGTAGAGCGAAGGTATGGGGAGGAGGGTGGATACCGTATCAAGAGACAAGTGGGCAGCCGTAGTGGAAGCGACAGAGCTCGCTATTGTGCCGACTGAGATGGTACTAATGGGACAGTGAAGCCCCATCACCCTTCCACCCCAACCCCTTAACCCCCACATGCCCCCCTCTTCCCCCAGCTCCCCACACTCCCTGCTCTCCCCATCATCACCCTTACTTCCTTCCGTCCTTTCCTTCCTTCCCCACATTCGATGCTCTTAATCACCCGCTCCCCTTAGCATCAGTGGGCTGATGGAGCGGCCGGCAGCCATAAATCCCGCCTTCCCGGCGACCAGGCCACTCCAGGTTGTGGTATATGGCTCTGGAAGCAGGGACCCTAACTCTGAATGCATTAAAACGTGACGGGCCATGAGGTGGTCGTGGTGGGCGGAGCTGATGGGGGTGTGTGTGGGGGGGGGGGGGGGGGGGGGGGGGGGGGGGGGGGGGATGACTGACAGCTAAGACAGCCCATCGCCCTCAAATTACCTCCTGCGGTACCTATTTCATTTCCCCCGAAGCATACACGACACACGAGAGACACGAGAAGGAGGCCAGCGGAAGGTGGAGGAGGAGGAAGAACGAGGAGGTGGAGGAGAAGAGAGGGAGGAGCAGAGAGTGACGGTGCGAACACATTCCTTGGGGAGGCAGGAATAGAAGCTGTCCTTCAGAAAGGATAATGAGCGGTGATTTAGAGCAAAGTTTCGGGAGACTCGCAACCGCCGACCAAACAAAACCTGGATAGAGCACGTGCACTATCCCCCGCCGCGACCGTGCGCCCTCCTCCTAAACAGATTGGTGCAGGGGGGGGGGGGGGGGGTGTAAAAAAAAAAAGAAGATGCTAGACAGTTAAAATTGGAAAAGAACCTCTTTCAGCTGCCGCCCCTCTGGGGAGACCGGTGAATCCTGAAATAAAACCCATTTAAAAAAGGGAAGGAAAAAAAAAGGAAGAGAGGAGTGTAATATTAATTTACTGCCCTGAATCAAATATGGCTGACACGCTGGGCAGTTACGGCCCATCTCGATCACTCCCTTTGCGGGCACCGATAGGGCCGGAGTCCACATCGCTCCTAATGAAACTGTGACGCTCTGGCTGACCTTTTCCTCCTCTCTCTCTCTTCCCCTCCCACCCTTCTCCCTCTCCCTCACCCTTCCTTCTCTTTTATCCCTGCAGCTTACAGAGGCCTGGGTCAGGCATAATATTGGGCTGTGTCATAAACACCAATCTCGGGATAAAGACATTATCCGGCTACTTCCGCCCCCGCTACACAGTATATTAATGTCTCCCTTTCTTTTTTTCCTGTGTGATTCCTCTATTCCTGTGTGCTGAATTGCTGATTTATAAAGAGGGGAGGGGGAGATGGGGGGGGGGGTGTTCAGGGTACAGTGAATCACCCTGCTGTCGCTGTACCCCATTAATGTATCGTGTACGTGTTTAACTCTTAATGAAAACTAAATGTTCTGTGTCCAATGAAGGACATACATCACTCGCTGACACTTTCGCCTTCTCCCCCTAATTTTCTTATTTTTTCACATTTGTATTCACCGAGAGATAAACCCCTAATTTACCCGTTATCTAACCCCCCCCTTGTCCCTCCCCCCCCCCTTCCCCCCCAAACAAGTCGATTTTTCCTGCTGATGTGTGCATGTGTGATCTATGGGTCCTGTAAGTATGGAGCTGTGTGTGCCTGTGTGTGTATGAGTGTACGTGCACATGCATATTCAAAGCAAAGCCAGCGTGCATTATGAACAATGTGCGTAATTGCATCGGCAGAGGACCAAACCTTTGCTTAGTCAAAGGAGCGCTGGGTGGGGGGGGTGTTGGAAAGCATGTCTCCTAATAGGCCGGCCTCCAGCTTTGTGACCGTGGCCATTAGTGGGCTCGGCTAACACTCTACTAGTGCTCTCCCCCGAGAGAGAGAGAGAGAGAGAGAGAGAGAGAGAGAGAGAGAGAGAGAGAGAGAGAGAGAGAGAGAGAGAGAGAGAGAGAGACGGCTATGAAACACTGGCCGGAGCCCACCTCGGGCCGCTGGGGTTAATCAGCTACGCGGACGTCTCAGGTGGGGGAGGAACAGCAGGGCTTACTGGAGAGCCGCGCATCCCCAGGTTGCGTGAGAGGTAGGGGCGCGGTTTGGTGGATGGGGAGGGGGGGGGTGAGAGGAAGCGAGGGGTGGTGGGGGGCGTCACGCCCCGAGGAGCGCTGGATGAGGCGCTGGCGTTGGAAAGCCCCGCTGTTGCCCGCTCATTTGCGAGGGGGTCACACAATGCAAGTGCCTAACTTCTGATGCTGTTATTTGTGTGTGTGTGTGTGTGTGTGCGTGTGTGCATGTGTGTGTGTGTGTGTGTTTGAGGGGGCGTTGGTCGTCAGCATTACTACATTCCCTGTCGTGTTAATAAGGTTAAACGTCATCTTTTTGGGGTAAAGTCAATCGCTTGCTCGTGGCTATTCCAGTCACGCATTGGTTTATATCAGAGCCGTAATAGAGGGCTGATGCGTGGTAAATTGGCTTACATCACCACACACACACACACACACACACACACACACACACTAGTATGAGCAAAATGAGACAACTCATACGCACATGTGGCATCCCCCCTTGCCAACCCCGCACCCCCTCCCCCCTCCCACACACACCCACACACACACACACACACGCATGTACAAACACACACACACACACACACACACACACACACACACACACACACACACACACACAGGACTGAATATCAGCCACTTAACAGACTCCTTGCGGGTCAGTGCACAAATCAAATAGACATAGAGTAGCACTATGGGAATTGCATTAGAATCCGCTGAATGCTGATTGGCTAAATCTTTGATTAATTGTCATGGGCATCTCTAAGCGTATAATGTTTTGTGCACATAGGTTTGTCTGCTGTGTAAAGTGAAGGCACAATAACTACCGCTCGATAAACATGTAGGATCTAGGAAACAGGAGCATGTAGGAACAAGTATGATCCCACCGATCATACTTGTGTCACAAAGAGGAAATATCTGAAAGAATCAAACACACACACTTTGACGTTAATCAACTCGCGTATGAAGTGTGCAGAGTTAACACATTTTTTTCCTCTTTTTTTCCTCAGAACGTGTGTGTGTGTGTGTGGTATCAGAGTGTATTATTAGCTTTGTAAGAATGAAGACGTCTGGTGGTGCCAGAGACAGGCATATGTCAGCCAGTCAGCACTGCTCACATTTAAAAAGGCCTGCAGTTGGGTTCACAACCCACCAGTGTGTTAAAGCGGAGAGGAGAGGGCGCACACAGACACGCAACGTCTGGCTTCGTCCTTTGATGTTGCCGTGTCGTGTTCTTGTCGTTTCTGCTTAAACTCCCGAGAATCACAAATCAAACCAATTTAATTAGAAAAAAAACAGCCTTCTGCAAGCCTCCACTTTCTCTCCTCGACTTATTTATGTATTTATTTATTCATTTATTTCTAATTGCCCATTCATGTATGAAAATAATGATTCGCTGGATTCAATGCAGCATGCTAATGCTAACGCGCGGGAATAAACCTTGCTTTACAGCAAATTTACTCTTTTAGTTTCTACCGAAAACTCTTGAACACAAAACATGCCCTTCAGACGCATTAATTCCTGATTCTTTTTTCTTTTTAATTAATTTCTTTATTTTGTCGGTGTCATGTCCTCCAAGAATAGCATCATTGAGCAATCACGAGTTGCGGTTTCTTTACGGCGCTGAACAGACGCTGCAACGCTTTTCATGACACCATAAGCGGCACCTTACAATGTCTTCTGAAGTTAATTCAATTAAAATTACTACCCGAAATATTAGACGCATTCTCTGGTTTAGCTGCCTGGGTGAGTAGAAACGTAATCAAATTAATTATTGGTTTCATTGGTTTGCGTGTTGATGTGTGTAAGCGTGTGCGTTTGTGTAAGCATGTGGGCCTATGCCAAGTATGTGTTTGTTTTGTAAAGAAATTTTCCTTGCACTTGCACATTAGGTCATTTGCATAATAGTCACTGTATCTCTGCATTTCTCTCTCTCCTTGGCCCCTCCCTCTAAATGTAGGACTTTATATAAATATATATAGTATATATATTTAATATATCATATTGCTGTATAAACAGATTTGATTTGGGAAGGGCAACATTGTATGATGGTAAATGCCCTGAAGCTGACTGATGTATGTTTGTCCCCAGATGACAAATATTTACTCTTCCATGTGTCTGGGATTCCAAATAAATCTTTCAATGAGGGAACCATGCTTCCACAATTATTCCCCTCTACCATTGATCTTTCTCCCACGCATGCACATGTAACGCAAGCACACGCACACACACACACAAGTCAACACACACACATAAAAAGAAAAATGAAAGGATACCTCTTTGACGATGTGGAGAAACTATGATTCATTAGGTTGTTAAGACACAGATGCAAACGTGGAACAATCATGTTCAAAATATTCACAAACTTGCACTAACATGAACAGCAACATTCATCAACAGGAAGTTTTATAATATCACCAGTACAGCAGAAGTCATATATTCCAAATGCTCAAAAAGGTTTGCAGGCCTCGTCATTTAGCCCACGCTTGTAACCAAAGCAACTGACACTCAAATCAGTCACATGTCATGAAGATGCATTAAGGGGATATGGAAACCTTGCTCGAGGACATGTGGACTTTGGGGTGGAACCCAGAACCTTTCAACTGGAAGTCGATGTCCCCATGCTGTCCACTCGCACATTGGAATCACTGGGAAAAGTAATCTGAAACTGTGGCTTCTTTCACACTTGAGCTGTTGGCTCCGTATGATTCAAACCGCCGAGCATTTCCTTGTGATAAGACCTTTGGTTTGGGGTGTGAACACTCATTCCAGCTCTGGTGCGGGCCAAACAAACAAACGAACGGGTACGCTGGAAAACATGCTAGTCCGCTTCCAACTGAACTACATTCAGTTTGCTTAAGGTGAGCGCGCTGTCCGAGCCAACTACAGAAAAACAAACTAAAAGAAATGATGCAGTGTGGCTGTCTAACTTCGTATAACATGAATCAATACACTGCTTGACATGCGATTCTGTCTACATTCACATTCAAACCGAATGTGCTCAGAGTGTGCACATCGGTATTACACGACATAACATCCAGAGAAGCTGTGGTTTTGTATACACGCAGCTCATGAGTGTACCATAAATCAATTTTAGTTTGGCAACTAAAATGTTTTTATCGCATGAGCAATTCGATAGTTTATTTTATGGATGACAGTGACGCAACCCCTGACAAACTTTCCTGACCAAATAACCACATAGTTTGCCTACGTGTTGTGTGTACACATTTTAGTCATCTTTTAAATATCGCAGTGTGCACGCAAAAAGATGAGTCAGGGTGAAAGTGCAGCATTGAAACATGCTGGATAGGACAACAAACTATTATTGTGAAAGCACCCTGAAGGGCATGTGGGAACAGGGTGGCGGGTGTGTGTGTGTGTGTGTGTGGAGGGGGGGGGGGGGGGGGGGGGGGGGGGGGGGGGGGGGGGGGGGGGGGGGTGATAGCGAGCATTGGAGCCCAACTTCATCAAACTTCTACCTCACCTCCCTGCTGTGCAAGACATCCAGGTGAGAACCAGGGACAGATGGAGGCGAAGGAGAACAGGGAGGACATGGCGGAACTGTGAGAGTGTGCTCGGTGACACACACATAGAGCGTGACATTAGCGCAGACTTCCTACGCACACATTTAATGGGGACAAATATAAATTGCCTGCTAAGCATGTTCGTCGATGCAGGAGCGATGCATCTGGTTTGTTTCATTACTGGGCTGTATACTGTCAACATGCTTTCGTCAATGTGGTACTTAAGACAGTAAATAAATAAAATATATATCCTGGTCATATTATTGTGTTTTTCCTTGCCCTCCATAATTGGTAAAAAAAAAAAAAAAGAAGGTTTATATTCATGTTTCTTCAAAGTAGCCGCTGATTCGAGACAGAGCCTAATCCTTCCTACCTTGCTGTGTAGTGGACACATCTGAAGATGAGTCCTATACCTCTTTACAGCGGCTTGGCATGCTTGTTGATTCCCTTTTGCTAGCTTTTACTTGTTATTTGTAGTTTTCTGATCTCTCTGAAGCCTCATCTCAGTAGGAGGTCAGGGAAAGGAAACAGTCCTCTGTCCCTCCACCCTAATACTTAAAAGGGAATTAGTGTGTGTGTGTGTGTGTGTGTGTGTGTGTGTTTCATGTTTGACTCAAGTTTATGCCCGCATGCGAGTACGAGTATAAAGAGAAGACGGAAAAATGAACCACTGATCTCAAAACCAAGACGTAACTGACTCCTTCAGTTGCACGAAGTCCAAATAAGATTATGTATTGAGTGAACCAAGTTGTACATTGGGATAGCCCTCCATTACTATGATGCGGTGAAGGGAAGTTCAATCCCACAGCCCTTTATCTGATCTGTTTCCATTCTTGTGTGGTGTGTGTAAGGAGAATGGCCGTGCTAACACAAACGCTTACTGAGTAGCAGTCAACACGGCTGCCCGCGATGTCTCCCCTCAATGACTTCCAATTCCAGCATTGATAGCCGTGATAAATTAAACATGTACCACCAGTCCTTAGGAATCCCTACGCACATTAAATAAAACTTTGATCATGGACTTATATATTGTTGAATCTCTCCCAGAGACGACAAGCTTAGTTCCGGATGAATAGGAGCCCGCTAATTCCAAAAGCAGAGCCTAGCGGAGATTAACTCAACATAGCGATGAGGTCCTCCAGGAACACTTATGTCAAAGGAATGTCAGGTCACGTATTTTGGTTTCCATGGAGCCTCCGAGGTTGGCATTTCCTTCTCTTGCTTCATGCAAAGCACATGGTGAAAAAAAACAAAATCCACCCCCTGAGAATACTTAAATGTGGGAATAACACATGTCCAGAAGATCACGCCAACCTGTAGATGATGAGCCAGAAACAGCCCACGAATGACCAACACAGAGACCAGCCCTTTAGGCCCGCTGCTGTGATGAACAGCTCAACAGATTTCAGTTTTAGATGAAAAGTAAACGAGTGCATGCAAGCAAACCAAATCGAGTTCCCCTCTAGCCTACTAAGTTTTGTATAAGTAGACGTGCCGTTGATGTAGTCAGTGACGCCGTGGTCGTCAGGAATTTAAATGAGAAACCGATTCAAGTTTGAAAAAAAAAACTTTCATGTCTCGTTTTCTTTGTTCACACACACAAAGAAAGGGAAAGCAAAACAGCTCCCTCTTTCAAACAGCCGTGATCCAGCTAAACCCGAGATCCCTCCTCTCCAGGTGCTTCAAAGCCTCACCTGTTTAGCAGTTCAGCGCAATAAATTATCTAAAAAGGCTGGGGGATCAAAAAAACACGTTTTGACTTAATAACTACATACACGGCGTCCTCAAAGGGACGCAGGGTTTTGGCGAGCTATCAGGAGAGGGGGGCCAGGCAGTCACAGCCGTTTGCCATCCAGAGCACGCAATGTGCGGCACACGCGCACACCACACACACTCATGGATTTGATATTCCCATACGCTTAGCCCGGAAACGAGTTAAACAGAAAGTAAGTTGATTACAGAGCTCAACGTGGAGTTGGATGGAGAGAGAGAGAGCGAGAGCGAGAGAGAGAGAGAGAAATATGAGGAAGATATTTTGGAATGGATGTTAGGAAATGTGTGGCGGAAGAAATAGGGGAAACAAGAGACAATTTAGATTACCATGTTAATCCTTTATCTAATTATTGGATATGCCCATGGCAGAAAGAGAGATTTCACACCAACTGCTTAACACCCATGGAGCATGTTGAACTTAGTTCAGAGAGTAGGGACCGCAAACTCGAAAAGGAAAGGACGTTTTTTATTTTTATTCTAGCATTGTTTGAAAACCGCAATCCACGACTATAATGACATTATTAAATTGATCTCCATGTAAGAAAATATTAAATAAACTACTGCAAATTAAAAATATCCACATTGCCGCACACATGCTTTCCACCATCTCCTTTTGCCACAGTCACCAACTCCCCAAACGTTAGCAGAGTGTCCTCAAACCTATCTAGTCACATTGCATGGGGAGATGTACACCTCTCCTACCACCTCCATGAATGTGGGACACCCGGTCATCCAACTTAACCTCCAATTCTGCTCGCTTTCACCCTCCACCCTTCTCAGCGGGGCATTTCCCCATTCCCCTTAGCTATGGCTAATGCGATGCATGGTCCGGGTGGTTGTTAGGGAAGGAGGGGGGGAGGGGCAGGGAGAGAGTTAGCGGGTGACTCGGGTCGGCTAATTAGTGCGCCAAAGCACCTCGGCTCCTCGACATCATAGCGGTGTATAGAACACAGCACAAGGCTCACCGAGCTTATCCATATACCGTGGCTGAGATAAAGCAGCACCTGTTCTAATTACAGCGACACAAATGCTATGGTGTCGATCTGGCAAACGGAGCATTCACCGCGTCGAGCACTGCCACGCTTTTCCCCTGGACCTGAAGGATGTACGCAGACAGCTGTGGGAGATTTGATGTAGCAGTCTGAGTATGCTTTATTATATTGAGCTTTGGCTATTAAACCTCCCGTATCACTGTTATTTAAAAGAATGAACAACAATTCTATGACATTACAAGAGAAGAACAAATAGTGAACATCCACAATGATAGATAATATTTAAGCTCAAAGTGATGAGAGAAAATTGAACTTTCCCTCATCTACAAACGTGTGACCTTCGTAGCCTTATAAGAAGACATAATCCTCAAACGCAAATGTCACATGTTCGCCAGTTGGCAAAATGAAAGCTGCAGACCAAAAAGAGAAATGTAACCGGGCAGGGATAATGTAGATAAGGGTAAACCTGTCTAGGGAAGAGACGACAGTACCTAGTTATCTGATAGGGCTTGCCTTGCCGACCAAACCAAATGCATATATGAAGTCTCTATGTGTTTAGGGTATCAGCCAGACAGCGGATGCGACGAGCAATGAAGAAAAGTAATTTCAAGTCAACAGTCTCTGATTATTCACTACACACAATCTTTTAAGTTTTACATGCTGGCTTTGTTTGTCTGGAATTTAGTTGATAAAATAGCATCCCTCTGTCCTCTGCGATTAGAGCCCTTGTGATTTATATTTTGTGTCTTTTTTTGAACTTTCTTGTTTTGAAGAAGGAAATAATGCCTTTATAAATAGTGCCATCGCTAAAACTGTATTAATGGTTGGCCTGATTGTTTGACAGAATAAATAATATGTGTTGAAGTGTGAAAAATCCAACCAAAGCAAGAGCAGTTATGGTTTTCACATAGCAACCAGTTAGATGTAGGGTACACAATTTATTTTCAAAGCATCCTTTGCCATTTTTTGAAATTGTCCTGAAATAACAGCAATTTATCAATATATCAAATGCTATGCCCAAAAAAGTTATAATGCAGTATCTCTGGCTGTCACAGGCCTGTATCCATCAAACCTGGTCACTGAACATGACCAGGGTCTTCCAAATGGCTAGAAAGCGCTAGTGCTAAAGCTAGAAAGCTCGTCAAGGAGCTTTTGAGGGAAGGGTGGGATTTTCTCGGTTTGATTTGAAATCTAGTTTACTCTGGCTGGTTTCTCCAAATTGCCTACCCTAGCTTTAATCCTGCTGCCACAAATGTTATTTCCCATGGCCACTAGTTATAATAGTTTAATTAGGAGTTGTGTTATACACAATCAAAAGTTGAGTAAATGTTGAGGAATACCATTATCAAAAGGCAATACCTAGAAAGTTAGCCAATACAATTGAATAAGCTTGCTTCTGAAGAAATACAATTTCCAGATATTCCAAGCAAGATGGAAAAGACGAGTTAAACAAAGTATACCTAATCCTCAAACACTTGATTTGTGGCTCTGAAGAAGATAGTAAATGGACTGTTACCTCTATTGGTAATCTTAATTGTATTATATGGAAATGTTATATCTTCAAAATTCAACTGTGCTCATCCCTCTTGCATGATGCTAAATGCAAATACTTAATATGCCGCAAAAGACAATAGTTGTATACACTTTCGCACATTATTAAGCTTATCTCACTGCAATAGCAACCCCCCTCCAAAAAAGAGAATAATCAACATAATAGCTATTTTTAATGGCCGCCACTACGGAAATGACATTCTCAGTCTACTGAGCAGTCAGGATGATACCCACACAGAGAAATGATCCACAAATGTAATAGGCAATTAAACAACAACACTTAGCTGGCATCGCTTTCGGTATTATTTAAACCCATTCCAAATACCCAGTACACTGATGGTGAAACAGAGTCTATTAGGAAACACAGAGTCACAACGTAGAAGATTTTAAAGCCTCAACTGAAAACAGCTCACCAACAAAAAACGAGAGTGCGACGGATGAAAGTGATAAAAGCCTGTTGACGGGACTAGAGAAGAAGGAGGAGGATAAATTGATTCCCTGCAGTCACACTAAGACGCAGACGATGCTATGCGTTAGCCATGAGAGTGTACTGGGTGGGATGGGGGAGGGGGAGGAATGCTTGCTAGGTGATAATAACGCCACGCAGTCCTCCTGTCTGAGTTGCTTTTAGTTGGCAGTGGGTAGCAGTGAGCAGGGATCATCCACCCCTTGCTTTACGGGGGAGTCCGGCATTCGTCTGACAGGCGAGACGGCACTGAGATGTGTGGTGAGAGGGGGAGCGCAGGCTACGGCCGCGCCGGCAATAACGCCGCCGCCTTGTTTCACTTAAAGCTGGAGCGGAGATGGGGCGTTTGTCTGATAACGAGGAGCTGTTGTCTGTAACACATGCAAGCTGTTGGCGGTGGGTGGGAGATGTTTGATTCATTATAAGCCCGCGTCGCTTTCCTCTTTTGTGTTTGGCGGTGTTTGTTTGTTGTACATTTCTTCTTTGGTCCCTCAATCATCGTCACCCCTTTGTGGTCGTCAATTTCCTCTTACTTCCTCTCCCTTCGCCGCAGTCCAAACTGAGAGCGTCCCTCACCCGTCTTACGGATTCTCCGGCATGTTGATGTTGGCAATTATATTACCCCGCCTCAAAAATATCACATCAGTGAAAGGGGGTATTATTGCCAATGCACCAGCCTAAGCCTGTGTGAGCTTTTCCCTTTTTTTGTTTTGCGGAGAACGGAACCTATTAGGGAACAGAGCAGAAAGCAGCCAAAGTAGTTTGAAAGAGAAATAATTGACTTGGAAGTTGATGGTGGTTGTTGCTGCTTCTTCGCACAAAAAATATATTTTAATATTTTAATTAGAATAATAACATCTTTATGTGGCTAATTGAAAATAGGCACAAGCCACAATAAAAAAAACCTTGATTAATGAACACCAATGAACATTAATGAACGATTACACCCAGCCAAACTATTTCAATCTTAAAATTTGTTTTCATTAATATAATTTAATTTCAGGCAACAAGAAACGTAGCTTTGTGTTTCCTTAAAAAATCTAAAATTATTTTTAATTAAATGAAGTTAAAAGCTGTCATATTCATTATTAGTATTATTATTATTATTTTATATTATCACAGCCCTTGACGTTGATTTTTTTTTTTTTTTAATAATACGAAAGACAATTGCACTCGTAAAATCTAAATTAGCCTGCCTCAATTACGCTACAGTGTGTGTCATTATGTGCTTGAGAAGTCAATGCGTTCCACAAAGAATCTGTCTTTTCTGACATAGCTGCTGTGTTGTTGTCGCAGCAGGACATCAACAGGTGAATACTCTGGTTGAATAAGACTCAGTCCTCTTCATGATGCTGGGCATAACAATGACCAAACATGAAGCACACTAGCCAACAGCAACAGGCAAATTACATTTGCCGTCACAATAGTGGACTTCAAAATGTGCACTCTCGCCAAGGCGGTTATGACCTAATATAGCTCCCCTGTGATATTCCCATGGCAACACCTTTTAAGGTTGTGTGTGTGTGTGTGTGTGTGTGTGTGTGTGTGTGTGTGTGTGTGTGTGTGTGTGTGTGTGTGTGTGTGTGTGTGTGTGTGTTTGTGTTTGTGTATGTGTGTGTGTATAAGTGTATGAGAGTGAGAGTGTGTGAAATGAGAGAAATGTGATGCATGGATGTGTTGTTGCTACAGCTATACATATTTAAACATAACACTCCTTTATGCTTCCCGGGGCCTGCAAAGAGCATATTGGTTTGGAGGAGCCAGCGTAAACTCCAGTTCTATAGCCTATTCGTCGTGGCATTCTGCGACCACCACCAAAGGCCTTGATGGCCCTACTCAGAAACTGTAATAAAGGAGACCGCAGAAACATCAGGTCAATATCTAACAAAGGTTCCCTCTGCCTATCACACATAGCTGTCAAACGTATAGACACACATTGAAACGTTACAATAGGAACAGCTGCCACAGTCAGCCACATGAGGGGACCAACTCCGGTCCAAGGTTGGCTGCAAGGTGGCCTCCCCATCCATCTAAGAATTGGTGATTGGAGCTGATTTAAAAAAAAGTGGCCAGCCAATGCAGGTGCTGATGGCCAACTAGTGTAGATGCTGCTGCAGACTTTTGAGTGACATTTGGCTAATGTAGCTCCATTAAAAGGGACCAACAATTTATATCAAGCAGGGGCTGCCGCTGTATGGACAACAAATGGGCATGGTTTTTGCCAGTTTAGAGGTCAAAGGGATCAAATGACATCATGTTCCTTCAGCAGGTATTCAAATGCTTGTGGCAAGCGATCGACCAGTCACTTTCTTTCCAATAACTACCACAACCATTTCCAACCATTCATCCTTCCGTTATCTTGTCCCATCCATCAATTCTTCCATCCAAAATACGCCAATATGTGCGCCGCTTCAGTTTGGTGGATTTGGTCCAATTTAGATGTGCAATAAAGTTGCCACTTTATTGGATTTTTTATTTGGTCTGGTTCGTCTCCACACAGACCTTTTGTTAAGGAAATCAAACGAAAATAAACAAATGCTGCCGTGAAGCCGGATAAAGATGTTCAGAGAGAATCTAACAAATCCCTTCTCATGGCCGTAGACAATAAGACTAAAACCACACTGCATTGTGATTCTGGATTTCATTATTATTAGTGTTTCCGTGCTCCTGTCAAATAAGAAACTTAGATGTCACCCATGAGTGGCTGATGAGGCGGTATATTGGCTGTGACACGGCGCTAAAGATTGCTGCCCTCAACGTTACCAATATGAAAACTAAAGTAAGATGCATTAGATTTGATCAGCTGCCTCTCTATCTGCTGTTGTAGGCATCACCTCCTGTGAGCTAGTGCACTGCACATAGTTCACCTCCTATAGTGAGGTTGGATCCGTCCTTAACTGTTTGTTTTGCTCGCGTTTCTTGTGTTTATATGGTGAAATCACCTAAGGCCCCCCACTAGTGACTATTCAGTATTCTGCTATTCCAAAAGCTCCATTTCCTCCCTCATTGTATTACCCCCGTTTGAGTCAATTTTTCCCTAGACATCTAGGTGTCTGTGTGTTATGACGCTGGGACTATTACAGTACAGTTTATAATAGCCTCTCAGCATATATTGTTTAACAGTATGAAGGGAAATGAATTACAATAAATGCAACATTAGCCCGGCATGCAAGGCGGCATAAATAAAACACACAACCATAAATCTTCAAAACAAATTAAATAATAATCATGTCTGTATGTCTTTGTCTATAACAATAATGGTATTCCATCAAGTGAAGTGTGTTTAATATTCTACTCTTCTTCAATATTCTCTCTAACTGAAATTATACCACTTTAGGGCATTTTCACATCCAGTTAATTTGGAGTGTTTATTCTGAAACCCTGTAGCACTTAACCCAACACAAGCCCGGTCTATTTGGGCCACATGCCCTGAAACCAATTCAAAAGCACCACACTCAACCCCACACACACGGGAGCTGGTTTTGGATCCGACACACCTGCTGGAGGTTATGAATGCCTTCCATTATCTAAAACATCGGCTGTCGTCCATTCGGGTTTTGAAAAAGGAGCGGGATTTGCAGCATCCAGCGGCAGCCCCTTAGTGACCGCCTATATCCCTGTCCCTCGCTCTGTCCCCAAGACAGATTGCCAATTTTTCTCCATCAACCTGGGACTCAGCTAAACCCATGACACCTGCTCGACAAGTGTAGTCTAGTGTTTTGTGTGTCCGCTAACGTATGGGTCCATCGATATGCCGTGACTGGTACTGGGCTGATGACCACACGCACAGACACACAGAAGGACGGACAAACAGACACAGACACACAAACCGTGCCACGGCACCTTGTGTGTGTGTGTGTGTGTGTGTGTGTGCACGCTTATAGCCACCGATGTACAATTAACGCAGGCTTCTCTGAATAGCCCTATCTACCTTCACCCTTGGTACGACTGACCATAAAATGCCATCAGTTACTCTTTGTGTGGCTAAGTGACCATAGAAAATAGCGCTTTTAATTGAGCTCAGACGGCCTATGGAGGGAAAAAATTTTCAAGTAATTTCCCGCCTTGATTACACTCTTATTTCCAGGGAAACTAATTCAGCGGATTCAAGATTGAGTGACTCTTAATGAAACAGACGTTTTCACACCACCGGGCGTTCTATTTAACGTACACTAAACAATTATTCCAAATCTATGAATCTGTTGTTATCCTTGAGGATTAAGGTTAAATATTACAATCATGATTATAGGGAGTGCATTAAAACAAAGGGACTGATTAATACATTAAATTAGAATAGTTATTTTTTCGTAATTTGGTCTCCAGGAGAAGTGTGTGTGTGTGTGTGTGTGTGTGTGTGTGTGTGTGTGTGTGTGTGTGTGTGTGTGTGTGTGTGTGTGTGTGTGTGTGTGTGTCTTGAGCTTAAAAAACGCGAGTTACACTTTTCGCTTTATATTTTGTGCAAAACATCTCTGACAAATGCTACATAGACGGTGAAAAAAAACAACCTTTGAGACGAGCACATAGCTAATCTCCAGGTCATTCCTTATAATACCTTCCCCCTCATCACACAGAGAGGGGCGGTTAGTGCCAAGGAAATATACCACACAGTGGGGGGGCCTGCCAGGCCTACAGGGCGAGAGCGAGAGAGAGCACAAGGAGACGCCCTTTCAAAGTTTGAGACCCTGAACCCCTGAAAGGTCTGTTCGTGGCCCCGGTGCCATGAATAATCACCCCCCAGCCCTCCTGTAATGTGGTGCGGATGATATATCGAGCCACATTTATTACTGCTCCGCTGGCATCTCGCGAGCAGAAGCAAGACTTTCATTAATAACGCCGAGAGCCGAAGCTAGACTACCTGACACACACCAGTCAGGCTGGCGTCCACCACCAGCTCTGTGTGGCCTAATCGGCGGAAATTTCAATCATGCCTAGAATGTCACGTTGGATATTCTTAAAATACATTCATTTATTATTTTAAGTTGGAATGCAAATGTGCAAGGACCTTTACATATTGTAAGAAATAAAGTGCATTCCTGGGAGTATGGTAAGATTCTCGTAACATTAACAGAGGTTGGAAGTAGGAGGTGCTTCCAGACTTTGGTAAAAACTGTCGCAAGTTGTTTTATTTCAACCGAGGGCTGAGGATATAAAGCCCTCATTAAAGAAAAATATGGGTTTAAAATAGGCTAAATTATGCAATAAGGCCAGGTTATATTACACCAGACACTGTAAGGGTCATAAGGAAGATATGTTACTAGTTTGAATGCAATGAACAAGGCCACACATACTATTCCCAGTATTTTACTTACTCTCTAGTCTGTAAACTTCAACCGAAGCATTGTCAATGTTGCTCTATAAAGGGCAAAATAGTTAAAGTCTAAATTGAAGGAATATAGAGGCATAACCTAATGTAATATAATGCTCCTTTACATCATATCTGAGCACTGTAATCATAAAGGCAATATGTGCATAATGATCACGCACTTGCAATGCATGTCCACACGTTTGTGTCTGCGTGTGTGCGTGAGGCTGTCTGCTTGTGTGCACATCTCCTGCATGCCTGCAGCATGTGTCTGCGGGTTGGAAAAAAGGTTGCAACACAAATCTCTTCAAAAATCAATCTTCCACACAAGAAATGACTTATTTGTCCAATTCATTACAGTGTTCCATTCCACTTTGAAAAAGCCTGGAATTCGCACGTCTTGATTGAAATCATTGCCACTGGGGGGACGGGGGCCAGCTCCTCGGAGGGGCAGCTATTCTGAAAGTGAGAGAATCATTGATTTTCAGCAGGAAATCATCAAGGCGAATCCATGGTAAATGACAGAGGGGAGATGGCAAATGGTCTATTTCAGCAGGATATTCAGTTAGCACTCTATTCTTTTATGAGCAATGGTGTCTGTTTTTAAGTACAGGCCGGCCCAACCCCCAGGAGGTGGGCTTGCTCCCGTTATTTGACAGAGAGCAGGTGTGAAAGGGGCGCCGCCAGTGGCCAGAAAGAGATGCTTTTTTCTTTTCTGGGGGGGGAATTGAAATCGTCCTAAAAAAAAAAAGGGCATAAAAATATCCACTCGCACAAAAGCAATAACATCCCGAACCAATGTGGCAATCCTACAGTGAGTTCCTTCGCCAAAAGGGTTGCCCTATAAAAAATGAGCTGCTTTGATGTTTGATTAAAAATATCTTCCTTCCCTTCCAAGCCCCTGTAAGAACTGTTTTGGAAATTAGTATGACTCGAATTAGATATAATGGAGAACCCACCGGCATGGTGAATGTGCAACTTGCTATTTTTCTTCTCGCTTCTTTTCCCCCCATGACTTTGCTACAACCAACCGTATTGTTAAGAAATCAACAATATAGAAACTCAGACGTTAAAAAACAAACACATTCTCATGTGTGCTCTCTCCGGACCAACGCCCCTCTCCCTGTAGCGTCAGGGAAACAGTGGTGAAACACATTTATACATCACACCACATCACAGAAGAGAGCCCAGCCGTGGAGAAGCCCCTTCCTTCCGTCCTAGTACCCCAGCACATCAATCAGTAGGCAGCTCACCACTGCGCGGCTGGTGGAGGACAAACTCTGGGTCAGCCACAGCCTTTGATAATCACATTTAAAATTCATCCAGCATCGGAAAAAACAAACGTTAAAAAAAAAAAAAAAATTCGATCAGTGATTGCAAACTCTGGTGCCATCGTTGAGAGGGCCACCGCCAAAAACGAATTTGAAAAAAACTGGTGTATATCTCTCCCATTTCCAGAGTTTGGATTTATATATTTATTTTCTTGCTCTGCTTTAAATGAGGCCTGGTGGTCGCCCTGTTCCTTCGAAAGCAGTCACACCTCATTGACTTGGCCGGCTCAAGGCTACTTGTTAGAGAGCAGTAGGGCTGGAACTCAGCCACAAACTGATTCGGGTGTTCTAGAAAACATCTGGTTCTTACAACCACATATAAGTTGTCCATATGAGGCGGTACATCATGGAGCCATGTCGTAAATGTCATTTGTTTTATATTTTCTTTGGTGGTAATGGTTGCTAGAATTGATCTACGGGACTATGGAACCAGATGCACTACTGCAGAAGACTACTTAGGGCTTAATTCTCCATCTTGTCTGAACGAAAAAAATATGTCCCTAAATAACATCGCTCATCGTCTCTGTGTGTGTGTGTGTGTGTGTGTGTGTGTGTGTGTGTGTGTGTGTGTGTGTGTGTGTGTGTGTGTCCCCTTAAGTGAAAGTGATAAGCAGCAGGAACAGCATTCGGCACTCACAGGCTCATTCCAACTATCACAAGGAATCCACAGCTCTCCCGAGTGACGGCAGAAAGTGTATTTAAAGAATCCAATCCTTAATGCTATTTATTACATCGCGCCAGCTGCGGTGAGAAGTGGGCTCCGATGTAATTGCGCCCATAGATCTTTTGGATGGGAGACAACCATTCAAGACGCCACCCGTTGGTCGCCCGGATTGACCGTCCAACAGACCGACCAAAAGAGAGAGCGAGAGAGCGAGAAAGAGAGAGAACGAGAGAGGTTGTCCTGGCGACCAAAGATACGGGACATTACTTAACATGGAGCCAGAGTGACGCTAAGGAGCCTGAGGTTCGCGTGGGGGTTGCTAAAGTGCATGTCACACTCCAGAGGCATCCATCTGCTTCGGCGACCAAAGGCTTTCAATCAATAGATAAGTAATCGGCTCCAATGAGGAGCGGTGTACGGAATCGCTCACCGGCTCCGGCCCGGGCGCTGGCCTCGCACCCCCCCCACCCAGGATCAGGGGGTCGTAGCAGGGAGCACCTGGCTCCATCACAGAGGAACTTATCTGTGAGCAGGGCACCGGCAGTATCGGCATCCCCGGGACAGCGCACCTTTGTATCGTTCACGGAGATTGCACTCCCCTCGCGTCTCCCTCATTTCCGGCCGACGGAGCCCGAAATAAAACGTGGAGCCACGATGGTGTGTCGCAGAACACTGGGTGTGTCCGCCCGGTGATATCATCTCTGGTTATGTGTGCGCACACACGTGCACGCACACACACACAGACACACACACTCGTACAAACACACCGCATTGATGAAGGCAATCAAACAATGTTAAAATGCCCACAGCTTGAGCGGAAACTACACCATAGGCTCCGGGAAAAAAAAATAATCTTGGAGCAGATTGAAGGTAAATGACCACAGCTTCCGCCGCAGGGAACAAAACAGTACCTTGACATGAATTTAACAATCAAAGCATGGTTATGAACAGGTTCTGGGGGGAATTGCGACAAGGTGTTGATGCGCTTTGCTGCATAGAAATTTCTTTGCCTGCTCTGCATACTAACGGTTCACAGCGGTGGTTGCCTGGTTTCTGTCTTACGAAACATACGTCACAGAACAGAAGTGGATGGGGTAGGGTATGGTTCGATGTAGTATGTGTGCTCATCTTATATAAATAAAATAGAATCTAATAAATGTATTCATGTCCATTACAATATTTGTTCTTCAAGCAGCATCCCTCACATATCTCTAGTCATACATATTTTACACGTTATTTTTTAATCATAATTTCTGAGTATGCAGACAGAAGTTCAAATACCCCCATATTATAATCTTTTTAACAACAGCTACATTCCTTCTTCTAAAAAAAAAGCTGGTTTTGCACGCTTTAAGAAACCTCATATTTATTTCCCTCTTTAATCTTTAATCTTCGCCTGCCTCTGTAACTCCTGAACACCTCAAGGAAGCCTTGGCCCAGAGAGAGAGAATATAATACTGAGTTCTCTGAAAACATCTGGTTAAATGAATGCTCGCTACCGACTGATTCAATATAAAGTCAGGCATAGGCTCCGCTCCTCGAGAACTAAACTGAACACAATGTATCCTGCAGTGTCTCTACATGACAGCAGTGTCTCCCCCAGTCACAGCTGCAGGATGCATGGGCTGCTCTGGGAACCACCTGTGAGGCTTTGATGCTCAGAAGAACGGTTATTTGATTGGGCTAGCTGTCCCCTCCCCTCTCCTCCCTGCTTTTGGAGAGGGCTCAGGGAAATGGTCACAGTAATATATATGGAGGAAATACATGCAGCAATGTTCACCGCTACAGGCCACCTCAGTTGACTTTTACTGGGCTCCCCCAGCCACAGGACACAGGGTGGGGATGTTGTAAAGGGGTTTATTGTGGACGTTTGTAGATAATGATACATGACTTGGTGCTACGACCGGCTGTTGCCAGGTAGAAGGTGTCTCAGTGTGTGTGGGGACGGCTGGTTTAACCCGTGCACATTGATTACTCAATGTGCTAGCCTCAGCCAGCGCCAGAGGCCAATCAGTCTGACTCTGGGCCAGGTGAGGCTGCCCAGGCTTCCTCCATGCACACTACACAACACGATTCTCCAAGTCCAAGGGAAATTGCTGATTCATGAAAATCTTGGGTCCATTCACAAACTAATAGAAAAACAAACAAATCTTATCGAGAATCTTAATTGTAATGCACTTCCTGCAATGGCTTTATTCATATATTGTCTTGCTAGCCATTTATTTAGTATGAATTTATGTCCTGTTGAGTTTTTTTTATTTTTCTTTATATATTGTCTATGTTGAACGGTATTTGCACTTAAAATGGGTTAGGGTTAGAAAAATATACGAAAAAATATAAATCTAATTTTTCATTTATGGCAGTACAGCACAAAGCCCTGGTGAATGTAAACAAATATCTCTGAATGATGAAAAATGGCATGGTATGGTAATCGTATATCTTATATTATACAAAACTAAGTAGCCAATAAGAATAAGGAGTACTCTTGCATAGCAAGCTTCGATCGAAGTGTTTACACGGAACAAAACACTTTTTTTTGTTTATTTCTCATTAATTACTCTTTCTTTCGACACATGGGATTCCCTTGTCCAATTCAGTTTTTAATGACTTGAGGTTTTGTTAGGTTGTTTCCGGATCATGGCTTTAGAATTTGTGGTAAATTGTAAACCAAAGCCAGAAGGCACTTTGGGGCCACCATTAGCAAAAATACTATAGGATCCCATTAGCGCAATTCATTTCCACAAATGCATTATTCCTCCTCAAGTGACATTCATGGTATCGCGTTGTATCTGGCCCTGCTCTGTTTGCTGTGTTTAGTAGAGAACCATCATTCTGTTAGTGGCTATTGATTTCCAGACTCCGAAAGAGCTGCCTACCTTGCGCATAAGGCTTGTTCTTGTTGAGGAATACTGGCGTAATGGAAGATTGTGCTTAACATTCAAATCTTAAGTATCTTCAGCATATCCGAAGATAGTACAAGATATGTGGTAATCTGAGAAAGTGATCTTGGTCCCTCTCAGTCCAACCCACTCTTTGACAGAATATCGGCTAAGATGTCTCACGACGGCTGCATTGCCATACGTGAGATGGATCTGATTACCCACCATTTTCCAGCTAATTAATGAAGAAGATATGGTGCATTTGTAATGAATGGGTCCAGGTCGGAGCACGGTGATCGAGTTTCCATCTCCGCTAAGTGCTTTCAGATGATTGCTTTTACCTCTGTGGTCTTGTTCGCCCTGGTGCCACGAGAGGACGCAACGGTGACACAATGGGAAGGAACACATCGTATGTTCCCCAAATAAAAACACACAAGTCGATCGCTCAATCAAAATAAACCCAAGAGTCTGCTAGAAAGGTTAGAGATTATTGATATAAACCTTAAAAAGTAAATGGTACATCCATAAGAATAATCCAGTTTTGCATCTGTTAAGAAATGTGACAAAAGTTGACGTTCTCAGCCATGCGCTTAGGTCATAAATGGCCTCCAGCGGTTTGCGTCCGCAGCAGAGGAAATTAACCCATTGTGCCCGCTGAATCGTGGGTTGAGCTTGCGACAAGAGCCGTCAACAGCTGAGAAAGCCAAACATTTAGATGCGCTTTTCAGCCCCAAATCTGGCGGCATTCAGACGCTGCAGATGCTGCTGTTGATGCACATCAGCCGCATTCACTGGAAGGAAGGATGCAAACGCTGTCAGCCTTTACAGACACCAGGAGCTAATTGACTCCACCATGTAATTATCAATAATGGCAGTTAAGGCTTTAGTGGTGGAATTCAATGGAGCTTTTTTCGTGGGTGTGTGTATGGGAGCTGGAAAAGATTTTCAGAGCTACGCATGTTGATAAATATTAAGATTATTCAAAAAATATTGTGGATCCGTTTTTCAGTCCATCCGTCCGTTTGTTCGTCCGCCCTTCATCGACAGGGTTTGTCTGTCAAAGGAGAACGAGTTGACTTGTGTGGTAAGAGAAATGAAACAATAATGTGTGCAGTTTTAAAAAGATATTTTGTGGGGTGGATTATTGCTTGGAGAGCCACTTGAGCTGATTCACTGGAGAACTGAGTTATATCTCCTTCTCCCTCCGTTTTCCACATGAGGCGTTCATTATTTGGTGTTGCATAAGCAGAGGCAGACATCGGGGTAACATAATATCCGTGATAAGACACATGAATACATTTCCCTGTTTGCTGCGGCGACGTCACGACAACTTTAATTCCACAAATGGTTTCCAAACCGGTGTTTACAAGTAACAACCCCAATCCTTGACTGTGACAGCTCAAACGCTACTTCCTCGAAGTAAATAGGCTAATATTGCATAATTAAGTAAAACGTACGCCAATGCTGTCTTCTTGAGAGCCCAAAATAAACTATACCATTGGCAAGTTGGTAGAAACATACTTTTTTTGTTGTTTCTCCCTTTATGTGTCATACGCAGTGTGAGTGGCAGGCATGACCAATATTAGCAACAGTAATACAACTTCTTCTACTACACATAATCATAATAAGCTGAATCAGATAAAGGACCTCAAACCGAAGGCATTTATTGTACGCATTATTGCATTGCCCTGACTTGGCTATCCACTAGATACTTGCATACATCCTCATTACGTAGGCTAGTCTCTTGCGGGTGGGCGGACACACACACACACACACACACACACACACACACACACACACACACACACACACACACACACACACACACACACACACACACACACACACACACACACACACACGTCTCCCCCATATCCTGCTTAGCACTCTTTGCACAAGAGAATAAATCATCTTTTGTTTTTTATTTTAGAGAGAGTCGTCAGCAGAACAATCGCCGGGCAAACATCCCTGTTGGTAAATATGTCAAGCGCCTCGATGGCATCCCTCAAAATAACATACGGCTGTTTTATTATGACTGTCACATGCGCCACTGCTATTCTCTCACATCTAAAAGCTCAAAGAGCGTGGGGCGAGCCGGTGTGAAAGAAATACAGTGGGTGTGATTGTGTGTGCGTGCGTCGTCGCGTGTGTGTGTGTGCTTTCGCTTGTGTGTGCGTGAGCGTGTGCGTGCGTGAGCGTGTTAAAGGGAGGGAGGCTGGGATGACAGTGGGGGTGATGCATTTGAGGAGGTGTTGGCATCCCATGCAGAAAAGTGTGGAAATCTGCAGAGCGGGAAGATTAAGCAGGCCGCCTGCTGGGCGGTTGGATGGGTAGAGGAGGAGGAGGAGGAGGAGGACGAGGACGAGGACGAGGAGGCGGCGGAGTATCAGAGAGGTTTAGAGAATGACCTCTGAGGCAAGCAGAGGAGTTGCCAGGAGAGAGAGAGAGCCAATGAGAGCAAGAGGGAGAGGGAGAGGGAGAGCGAGAGAAACGGGTGCGTTAGAGCGAGTGGGTATGAGGCGGAGCTGAAGGAGGCAGAGAGGGAGGAAAAGGGAGCGCTGCGGGAGGGGGTGTGAGGGAGGGGTGTGAGGGAGGGAGGGTGGGGGTGGGGGGGGGGGGGTGACAGTGCAGGGAGGAGGGTTCATCTGGGAGACAGAACAGAGAGCCGTCCAGGTCACCTTCTCTGGAGAGAGCAGCTGTGAACACCCTGCCCCTGGGAGGAGGGTCACAGTCGAAAGACTCTGTGTCCTCCTTGATGAAGCCCCCCCCTCCCATCCCTCCCCTGTCCACCCGCTGCCTGCACCCAGGTCCAGGTCCGCAATAACAAAGCCAATTAAGAAGCCCAGGAGAGGAGCCGGCGTGGCCCCACTGTCGCCCCCCCAACCCACCCCCCACCCCCCACACCCCACGGCACGACTCGCCGCCAGAGAGGAGCCACAGCTCCTGGAGCAGGGCATGGCATCACTAGAAACATGCTGACAACATTGGCGCAATTACCCCTAAAAACAAAGAATCTCCATTCTGTACTTCCCTTCCCGTCCAGTGACACACTCTGAGTCATAAAGGGGTATTTTAATTCATCCCCAGAGCAGGTGGAGGCAACAGCGTGGAGACAGGGCTAGAGACACTCGGACACTGGCCCAGACACAGTGTGTACTATAGAGGTCCCCTCAGAGGCTATGGCCTGTACCCGCTCCCTCCGGCCTGCTACTAAAGGAGCCGTCCTTATTTACACGTGTTCTCATTCATTTTTATTTCCTACTCTATTTATAGCCCGGCCGGCGAAAGCCAAACGACTCTCGCTTCAATTATTAACAAGGTGGATTATAACCGGGGCCTCAGCAATGAGGAGGCACTATTTAAAATAAGGGGTTGGCCAGGGTTACTCTCACCCTGCCTTGCTCGCACGGTCGGACACGATATTCGCTAACGTTTCTCGTTACTCGGAAGTGCACTTCAAGTGCCCGGAATGTAAAGGGTCCACATTTTTCTTTCTAAAATTGTTTTTCTTTAATAGCTACTATTGTGAATTGAGTGAGCGACCGGTGTCTTTTTCTGGGTCTCAAATATCAGGGCCTGCATTAGAGGAGAGTTCATGTACAGTTGATAAGGGTTCTGTCACCCACAATGGACGGTGACAGTAGAATACATTTGATGTGACAAAAGGGTACTTTGTTGAATATTGGAAACAAGTACCACTGATGAAGCCCAACGCTGAATAGAGTGAGTGGACGATCTCTTTTTCTGTGTCTCAAATATCCGGGCCTGCATTAGAGCAGAGTTCATGAGCTGTTGATAAGGGTTCTGCCACCCTCCATTGTGGGTGGCCCATCTCAAGCTCTGAACTACTTTTCAACGGTCGTCGGCTTGGGTTTGAAATCCGACGGCAATCGATTGCACTAAAAGCTCTAATCTGATTGTTAAAAGAGCTGATTTGACAAAGCTGTTATCAAACTGATTCAAGCCCCAATCGATACTGCATTATGTGCCAGTGTCTCTTCTCTATCACGGCTGTGGCAACTTCTCCAAGGACAAGTGGAGGGGATGTCTTTTGCCCCTGAAACCGTTCAAACATTTCCGTCGAGAAACTAGTTCCCGATGCACGGACACACCATAAATACGGAAACGAAACGCGGGCTTTAGAGAAATGTTCATGTTTTCTTTATCTATGCAAAGCGGCAAAAACCTCATTATAATACGTAATTGTTGGAGCATGGAAATAGGAAAACCATCTCGTGCAGTTGTTTTTGAATGTTCCACTGTCAACATGAACGGTAGCGTATTGAAATAAGATGGGGGGGGGGGAAACAACTCCTCAGTGTATGTTTGGCAGGGAAGGGTAATGAACCATAAAGAGATGTGTTGTTCCACTGAAAGGATCATTTCTCAGGGAGAAAGGAAAAACTTGCATGAAAGCCTGAGCCGATTCCAGCTCCCCCCTCTCTCCTCTCTCCGCTCCTCAGTATTCATGCCGCACATGTATTCGCTAAATAGCAAATATGTTGATTGCCAGCAGCTGAAGACACTTATCTCCCGTGGAGACAGACGATGGTGGCAGTGTCCCCCATAGACCACAACCAGGAATCACTCCGTCCTGGCGGCGCCTAGCAATGTGGACACACGGCTATCCAAGCCAGCGATGTATAGACGGACAAAACGGGTGATATCCGAAGAGATTGTGAAAATATTAATAGCCAATGAATAATTTAAAATATATATATTTTAGTCACATGCAGCTTTGCTGCTGCGATACGATCATCGCTCCAAGAAAAATCGACATTTGTATTGCCCTGTAGCAGCCTACGAGTGTTCGCATTGGTATCAGCCAGTACATTTTAAACATCGGTACGTCCCTACTTAAGAGACCCAAACATCGGAGCCAGGGCAACAAACTGTGGCCAACATTGCAATGTTACAAGGGCAAGCACAAGAAGGTGCATAAGAGGACCTCTGGGCTAAACTGTGTTCATTAGCGGCGGCGATGCAGAATGAATGGGCCCACTAAGTTATTCTGCGAGCATCTAAATAGGAGAACAGGCTGGAATCTGGGGGTAGCTGGAGCCTTATGCTTTTCTGGGCAGTGATGGCCAATTAAGGCCCCTCTCTGATGAGTCTTACACAGCCACAGCAAGCAATTAGGAGAGCAGGAGAGTCTGCTCATTACGGCGACAGACTACGACGCATTGTTCTGTGAAATACAGCCCTAAAGCCAAGAGATTCTCATAATACAAGATGTCATTTCTTTTTTCCTTTTTTTTGGGGGGTTCGGAAGAAGAAAAGCGGGAGGCAAGTTCAAGTATTATTTAAATGCAACGGATGACACACATACACATAAAACAAATAAAAATACATGTGTGAAGATTAATTTTCCACTTGCCACAAACCTTCCCAAGAGTAGGCCCGGGCGTATTTTAAAGGGACATTGAAGGTTGTGCTTTTTTAAAGAGCCAATGTGGGGACTGAAATTAACATGGGCCTCTTAAAACCTAAATTCACCATAGAAATATCTGAGTGCTGATTTTACTCTTAAATGTCAAACAATGTTTTATGAAACGTTGACTTTATCGGCCCAGGCCGTCCTTCCTGATTAGAATGGATTTTGTCAACGTGATAGTGATCAACCTTGAACGATGCGTCACATGCTGATGCATCAGAGGGGACATTGTCATTTGATTGACAGCTCTCTGCCAGCGGTATTGATTAGTGTTCACAGCCAGGAGCGGGCGGCACAATGAGGTATCAGAAGAATATAGAGATCCGGTATTGACTCAGGAGCCGACGGAAGGAACGATTCTAGCAAGAGCAACGGGCTGGCCGAGGAAAAAGCATGTGCGCTGTACATCTCAGTAGATGGAGATCAACAAACTCTTCCCCTCCCCTTCCAGTAGTGACGGTAGAATACATTTGACGTGACAAAAGTGTGTTAAAAATATCTACTTGGGTACAAGTACCGCTGGTGAAGCCTGACGCTGGAAAACAACGATGCACCGGTGTAATGGTGCATTTTCCCCGTCAAGGACGCCATTTGACTGATGGCCAAAAAAAGCGCCACGCACTGCCACGAAATAATTTATTCGCGATTTTCCAGTGTATGATTAATTCAGAAATATGTGCTCGCTCATCTCCGGGGTAATGACTAAAGAGGAGCATGAGGAAGGGTCCAGAGTTGGAGGCAGACTCCATGGGTGTGGAGCAGCCGAGTGTGGGATGGCCCACGCCGCGGGAGCACAAAGAAGAAAAAGCATGCCAGCAATATGGCTGCAGCGTGGAGGCCCTCAGCAGGAAGGGGTTGGTATCCTTCTGTTCAGACCGATGCCCTGCTGTGATATCAAACCCATTGTCTAGAAAGAAAAAAAAAAAAGTCCAACAGAAGGACTTCATTAGGAGAGTTGAAGAGGTACCTCGAGGATATGGGCTGGTCTAGCTCAACTCCTCCGGGCTTTTCTCTCCCTCTGTCCCTCTCTCTCCCTCTCTCCCTCTCTCCCTCTCTCTCTCTCTCTCTCTCTCTCTCTCTCTAGGGATCAACTGGTGGGGCTGTGAGAGTTTTCGGGGGGACGGAGGATCAATCAGGAGACCGATTACTGGAGGATAGGGGCGGTGGTGATCGGTGCGTGCAGCAGCTTACCATACCATAGGGCGACGGATAGAGGGAATAGGCCCCATTGTGGTTGATTGTTTTTTTTCCTCCACAAAACAAACGGAACAAGCTGAGGGGAATAAAAGAATGGCTCTGTGATCAGGCAGGGCAACACATCTTGCCGAGGCATTCTGTCTCAATGAATACTTTGATTGGACAAGAGGATCTAATATGTCCAGTGAGAGGGCAGAGGAAAGTGGCTTATTCTCCAAGAATACTGGTCATCTTTCAAGACCTGCCAGAGATGTGGAACACGGGGGGGGTTCAGACTAATATCATGTGGCCGCGTGCAAGTGTGGACCCCCCACACACACACACACACACACACACACACACACACACACACACACACACACACACACACACACACACACACACACACACACACACACACACACACACACACAGAGAGCTTTGGGCTTAATATCAAAACCAAACAGAATCTCTTTCATTTCTATACTTGTTCGATTCTTCTGTTTCTTTCAACCACCATCCTATTGAGTAGGTTTGGCTTTACAACCGCACGAGGACTGCACAGGGGAGGAGAACCATTGAAATAGAAGGGATCAATACGCTGGTCTTCATGAAGGCACATAACGTCATACCTTCAGGTCTTGATGCTTGGCGGTACGCTGTATTCATTGTGCTAATGTTCATGTGTGTGTCCGCATGGAATTAGGGCAGACGGCAGACAGCAGATGGACAACACCTTCTGGACGGCACGGGATAAAACAAACAAACAATTCCGACGGAATGGCAGGACGAATCGACAACATGTTGCTATGGTGATGTTGTATTGTTTACAAAGAACGGAATGAAAATGTTTATCACAATTATTTCGGGTTGATTCTTTTTTGTGTAATTATTAGAGAAATGAAAATCCAAAATGAAAAAAAAAAAGAAATCTATTTAATCATAACCGCTTTGCCCTCGACCCGAATCCATGTGAACGCAGTATAATTCAAACGATTTCGAAAACGAGATTCAACCGACTGACCAGATGCCAAACCAACCACCATGAACTTGATCGGATGCGAATTAATTTCTGGCAATCTGCTACGCAATTTCCCTTTAAACAATAACATGCTTCTACTTACCCATTGACCTCGCTCATTCCCTGAATCGATTCCATAACACATGTGGTAATTAGTTAATTACTCATATCAAACAAGATTAGGCCTACTCAATCTACTCTGCCATTTCAGAAACACAATTATCATCAGGAAGAGAGGGGAGAGAAGGTACACAGCAAAAAACTCAACGGGTTAGGTATTTATTTTCAGATGAAATTATCATCTGGGAAAAAAAAAAAATCCATTCCTCTACCACAGCCGGGCCCACTATCTCTCCACAATCACCTCCCCCTGACAACACTGCTAGCCTTCTGCCCCAGTAAATCTATGGAAAACTGATTTAGTGTCCACGATGTAATATTAATAATTGAGGAAGCCTTGGAAACCACACGATTCTCAACTGCGATGGTCTAACCCGCTAGACGCAGTGGAACATACGCAGCTGAGCATGTGGTGCGTGTATCTCTCCGGGCACCCCACTACGGGCAGCGTGCACTCTTTGTTTGACTTAAATGTGGACATTTCATCTCGGTGTCAGCCAAACATCTGAGGAGTGGCCATGTTCCTCTACCAGCTCCCCCATCGCCCCCGACCGACACCCCGACCACAGTGGTATCTGCTTTGCCCGATACACAAGATACATCCCCTGGGCACTGAAGCGAGCAGGAATATTCAGGAGGTGATAAAAGCAGAAGTCAGCACAGGGGCCTTCCTCTTGGAGGGGGGGGGGGGGATCCACATCAAACTGGCTTTCTTCCAGCACCGAATCGCTTGAACCCTCCAAGCCACCAGGAGGATAATTACTTTGCACCTCAAAGTGCAAATCTGGAAGCCCCCCCCCCCACACACACACACACACACACACACACACACACAAACTTTCATCTCAGGATTGGCCAGGTTCGGTGTGCACTTCAGTGCACATGTCCATGGGTTGTTATTTATTTGTATTTACCACCCAGAATGCCCCCCCCCCCACACACACTCCCACAGACACAGACGACTTTTGTGTGAGCATGTCTATGGTTATCTCCTCTCCACAGTCTCTCCCACTGACTAAATTGAACCCATTCCAGATGTCCCTCACCTGTATCCACCCCCGCCCCCCCCCAACACCTCACCCAACGTGCCACCTGCACGCCCACACACAACCACCGCCATCCCCATGCCAACCACATAATCAATGACAGCCTTCCACGGGTCGCGGAGCCCGCTAAACATTTCCATGCCATTAGGGTTTAGGGTGGATCGAGTCCACCTGCCCCTCGACGCAACCCCGGCAATAGTAGGAACAGCTTGGAGGGAACATTGGTTCAGGAAGTGAAAGTGGTGGAAGGAGTCAGGTTGGCTCTTCAGCTCCAAAGCCAAACCCCCCCCATCAGTGAGTCAAACATAAATATCTGGAATCCCTATAATATGTCCTCCATGAATGATACACATATTTAGATGCTGCCTGTGTTGTGCCACTTGGCAATTCAGTTCCATTCACTTGTTTTCGTATTAAGCAAATACCAGCGACAAATACATTGATGGATTCAACCAACAGATTCCCTGACACATGTGTATCAATTAGGATCAAGTTAACTGCAGGTATAAATTACTGAATTAATTGGGTCTTTTTATATGTGTCATTGTCAGCAGGAAAGGTAGGTGAAACTAAGTCTCCTTGTTTACTGGTGTGAATCAGACACTCCAAGAAACCTGGACCCTCTTCGTGGCCACTTGCACCCTTTTGCAAAATATATTTTAATTGACAGTTAAACCTTTACTTCAGCACTTTTGTATGATCTTAGCCGAGATAAAATATAGGTTGCTGCCTTTTTCCATTCAGAGGCATGCCATTGGATTATAGACATCATTTTTAAATAGCCCTTTTCAAATAGGTTAGGTCCTATGTCTAGAGCAAGAATCCCTTGATCATATCCTTTTATTGATATTCTCTAGACTTGACACTCCTTCAAATAATTGAAAAGTTTCGACGTTGCCATTTTCCATACCTATAGTTTTGCGGACGTGGTCCGACTCCGATGTGGTAGTTGTCTACACAGGCCTTTGTTCAAACCAGATGAACGTCAGCGGGGTCCAACCGCGAAGCCCACTCGTTCATCCGTTAGAAAGAAGTGGACAAATACCTTCCTGATCACAGGCTGTTCGGGCAAACAACAACAACAACAGAGAGCCGCCACCGCGGTTCCATTATTATGCAGTACGGACTGTGGAGACTGCGTGTTGCCAGGAGAAGTCGGTGCTTCACACAACCCAAAGGAGAAGTGGGGCTACGAGAGGGCACCGGTGGAGCCGGCGTCCCCTAATGAGAGCCCTGGAAGAATTCGTACTGTGTACTTTCAAAAAGTACACTATTGAACGCGAGGGAGGCACTGGCTCTCTGGGCTAGAAGCTGTGAGGTTTGAATATCTACCTTCAGAACCCACAATGCACTGTATATTTCGGTGTGATCTCTAGAGTGGGCCTCGTTCTATTTCTTTGGAAGTCGACCGAAACCGTGGTTGGATTAAATTAGTTACTTTTCCCTTTCTCAAGCAGACCATGGTTCAGTTATTTCGGGTTTTGCCAGAGTTTGAATCTTCCCGACTCCCAAAAGAAACTGAAAGAGCGGTTAAAATACCCCCAGGTTTAATTATAAAAAGAAGACCAAACAGGTTAAAAGGTTCTAGATTTTTATAACTCTTCTGGTGGTTATAAAGCATCCTCTCCCCCAGTACAGTCGAGGGAAAGGATGCTTTTTAAAACGTAGCTACTAACTCCAATGTTGATGGAGCCTATAGACTCACCACACTGTATACTGCAGAAACAAACATGAACTATGACGAGTTACAACCGAATGCATGGTGAATGGTACGCACAGCAGGTGTTTACCAAAGGTTACGGCCCCCTGCAGATGCAGTGCATTAAAAACAGATAGTGATGATCAACAACGCTATTTTCTTCTTTACCATTTAGCTAATTTACTGCTGGGTGTCCAGCAACATGACCTTTACCATCAATCAGCGCTAGCTAATTTGAGCAACCGGGTCAAGTTAAACTCAGAGGGGTTCTCTTGACCCAGCTCTACACTCAAACTACACTCAAACCCTTGAACCAGGGTCCAGCAGCTTAGAGGAGCCCCATTGAGGTTCCCCAATCCTTCATTTCTCTCCCCGGGACAGGTGCATTATCGTCCGGAAGACCTGGGTAAATGTTTGTGCACAGATGCTGGGCCGGATCATACCCCCAGCCCTGAGGGGCTTTCTGATTTACGAGTTAGCATTTTTTTCGGACTATAGAGTTCAATACTTACACACACCAAACGGCAGGTAAACAAATTCCCCGGCGTTGGCCATTTTGTTTGTTTTCGTCCAGAGAAGGGCAGGGTTATGCATGGGCGCGCTTATGCTTATGAATCCCAAAACATTCACTGATTTAGTAGGGCATGTTATTCAGAGTAAGCTTAAATATTTATATGACTGTGGGAGACAAATGCCTTTAAGGATGTATCAATAAATCAATATGTTTCCAGTATGGGTTTTGTAAAACTGTGATCCTACACTGCCCACTTGCTGTTTGCATTTTGTCCCGGGCTGTGTGTGTGGTGTGGTGGGGTGTGTGTGTGTGTCCGTGTGTGTTGCTGGAAGACTGAAGACAAATGCTTGAAGCTTGTTCCGAAACAGCTAGGCATGCATCATCAATATTCTCTCAAAATACATTTTAAATCAGTTTGAGTTTCCGAAGAAAGAGCACATCAGTGCAATAACTACTAAAACAAATGTAGAATAAGTACTTTAAGAAAATGAAAGACAAACTTTATTGGGACGGGTAGTGACATAGCGTTCGCTCCTCTCCTTTCAATTTGAAAGACCAGTGAAGGTGCTAAACGGCTTGCTTGATAATTTTGCAGGAGCCTCAGAAGCAGGAGAAGAAGGAAGGCGGGGGAGGTTCGCTCTAGATCCTGGGCTGATTGAAATATGCTTCTCATTAGTCCCTATTCACAGAATACATGAATCACAGCGTGTCAGAAGCTGACAGTTGCCTTACCTGTAAAATGGTCCTTCTTATTAATGGACAGATAGCCCAACTATTGTACCGAGGAAAATGGCTCAATCCATTACCACTTTCATATGTATGCAAATCAAAGTGCTATAATTTTATTTCCATAAATCTCTTGACATGTCATTTTATTTAGTGCATAGCGCGATAGTATATCTAATTTCAAAATAATTATTAGGTTAAAGCACCATACAACGCCTATGTAAAACTCATAGTCAACAGTGATACGATTTAAATGATCTTTTATGCATATAATTATACAAATTGAATTGATGCATCATAACAAAGTAAGCAAACAGAATTTACGAAATACAGCAAATACCACCCAGTTCAAGATCAAGTTTAAAGCCTTTCATTGTCGGATGCACAGAGCAACGCTGAGTCAAACTGGGCACTGAAATTCTTACGACAAGTCACCGTCAACAAATGATTACTATTGATTCAAATCGGGATTGGCGAGACGCAGACTATAAAGGCTCCTAGCAGACAGACCAGGGAAATGGACAACTGAAACCACCACAACAACAACTTCGATTCGGAACCTTTAGGAGCCTTACAGAAATGTTCTTAATCCCCTCGCCCTCCTTCCCCGAAAGTTTTCCCATTCATCTTTTCATGGAATCAGTGAAGAAAAGTGTGTGCTTTTTTTTTTTTTACCCCCACGTCCAAACTGCTACTTGACACATCTTGCATGTATTTCTCCCCGGGCAAATGGAATTGAACACTGTTGAAAATGTAATCTTAAAAAAAAGAGGAGATAAGCAGAGCTGGGTATGAGAGCACAGAGCAGGAATGAGTGAATGCTGGCAGGTTCAAGGTGGATGCCAGAATGGGAGTGAGGGATTTATGCTAAACGTGTGCTGCGTTACAAAGCAAGGTCTTCTTAGGGCACCATTGGAAATCCACCTAATTTAAACTACTGGATGTTATATCAACGCAAAAGGGTTACCAAGTTTGTGTATGGCAACTAGTATTTAAGGGCTATCCAACACCTAATACACAATGTTATTTTTTTACTACAAAATGATGGAAAGTTTTGTCATTTTCTCTGAAATCCTGAGAAAACTTAAGTAGCATGTGCTTTTCTCAAAGGTTGATGTCTTACGGGATAAAATGCTAACCGACTCCCCCTTTCCTCAGCACATGCAGCAACTGTAACCTTGCCATTTCAGGAGATAATAAAATAAGCTACGCCGGGGAGGGGTGGGCAATCTATCCCAGATCTCGAAGACTTCTCTCTGTTGTAGCTTATTCGCGGGGAATAGCAATTGCACCAGATAACAAGCCAGAGGATCTTTTATTTCCATAAAAATGTGAGAGCTGTCTGTCAGTGCCTGTGCTTTGTGCGAGAAGCAGAAAAATGTGCACTTGCGCAATTTGTATGCTTCCAAGGCAGCTGCTGTCAGTTCATGTAAACTATGTCCCGTTCTGACAGGGAACTCAACACAGAGTTTGCGTTCCACACCTTTATGACTGTTCTATTTAAAAACAAGGGAGACACTCTGCACCCATATCTTTATTCCGTGCATAGTACAAAACGTCTATGAAGCCAATTACCAAGATAAGGTTGCTATTAGGTGAACAACTGGTTCCTTTCGTGATGGTATACCACAAGTCAGAGTTACAATGCATTGCAATGGTCTACATTATTTAGTTGACTATTGTATTTCAACACAAACCCTTACGATAGTCTTACGATGCCACAATGTGGTGAGTGCCATTTTACCAAATGGAAACCGATTTTTCTTATGTTTCAAACATTTCGGCCCTTCAGCAGATTGTGTGTCCGTTGTTACTTTGGTAGCTGACAAAACATGATCCATGGCATTGTTTTACAAATGTTACAATATTTACTTCGACCTTGATCTGGATGGCTTTCGTTTCCAATATTGCAGCACGTACATAATATCACGGAAAGCAGACGGGTATGTTTTTCGTCTTCTGTTGAATACCTGAAATGCCTGCAATGTTGTACTTGTTCAGATCCGTGCCGTGACTACCACGGCAAGGTGAAAGCTAGTTTTTATATATAATTCACACAATAGCTGTCAGGCATTAAAATCAGCAGAGAGCCGAGTCGTTGGAAATATTTCTGTTTGAAACCTTTTCAAAAACAGAGACTGTCCTCTACATTCCCCATATACACCTATGCTGTGAGAGCAGGAAATGTGGACTTCTTATTATGAACGGAAAACGGGGTTGAGAATACTAATAAGCCAACCCATTAATTAAAATACCTGGTACTGATAACAAGGGATGTGCCCAAAGCCAAATTCAGCAATGAGGAAATTATTGCTTCAAAACAAATAAAGCACAACGCTGTACAAACAGAACTACTTTTTTTTTTACAGGCATGATTGCTTGACTAATATATAAATGTTTGCTTATTTTATAGCAACTTGGTCACATTGTCTGATTCCCAAATGATGCACAAGAGGGATATGAATGACAAACATATCTTAAAGTCTGCATATCTTTATATAACGCATGGGTTTATCTAATACATATAAATAACATTTCACCACAAACTTTAGGTTCTATCACCACTGTACTTCCAAGGAGAGTAAGCTATTCACAAATAGTTTCATAACTTCTTGCATCGTTTGTGTGTTTGTTGATCTCACATGATCCAACCATCATAGGTACACATCCCTTTACAAATTGTACCAAACGTTTTTTCCGAATTGTTCCAGAAATACTATGCAGCGCGACACAGACACACTACGACTAAGTACTGATAGCAGATGAAAGTCTAAATGAAGCTTAAGGGGGAAACCCAGCCACTAAGCTTTTCTCTCCCTTTAAGATAAATCTCCCTGCATTAATTATCTCTACACCAATTAGAAGTGTCCCCCCCTCTCCCTGAGGATCCCATCATTGCACTGGTTTTCAGTATTAGCACTGGTTGCTTGCCTCACTTTTTAACCCCTACAGCCCACCGGTCTCACCAGCGTCAAGTCGGCGAAGGGAGGACCACCAGCCTAATGCTGCTTCCTGAACAAACAGACACCAATAACCATGATTGCAACGTTATTGCCTATTGTCCCATTTTAATATCAAATAAAGGCCCATTCTTCAAACTAGTTCCTCTTGATTAAAATGCATTTCACATCAACGTCATGCATAACTTTGGCGCCGATATTTAAGAGACGGTTGGCTGACCTTGACTTATCCGCGGCATAATCCATTATGTCATAGATTTATGCTAAACATATGGGCCATTGTTAATAGCCCTTCGCCAAAATAGACACACTATTGATCATTAAAAATACATTTACTCGATGGCCAGTGAACAAGTGAGCCATTTTAACTAAATTATAACGAGCTACCGCTTCACAGGATCACTGTGCTTAATGCAATAAATATGTGTTCTGTGTACACAAACCGATGCTATCTAAGGTTTGGCCCCACGAGAGAGAAAGGGGCTCAGTCAAAATGGGAGCTCGCCTGCTGTGCTCCGGCCTGATCATAAGAGGACAGGAAACATGGCTCAGAGCAAGGCAGGGGCAGCCGCCGCGGTTTGATCTCTCCTTGAGCTCGACTTCTCAATCTCCAGTCGGCAGATGTAGGGCTAGATGCCTTGCGTTTGAGCAGCGTGAGCGATAGCCACGGGAGGAGAGAAAAGGAAGGGGAGGGAAAAAGATGAACTTATCCGTCAGCGGACTTGTCACGGAGAGGGCTGTTGGTATGAATAGGAAAAAAGGAAAAGGGAAACCCCCCCCCCCCCAGATCCTGCTAATGGGCAGATGTGTATTCACACACATGCATGTAGGCAGACACCTGAACACACACACACACACACACACACACACACACACACACACACACACACACACAATTGGTATAACGGCTATCAGCCTGCATAGTGATTGTTTGCCTGTGTCTTGGCATAGAGAATTGAAATCCACGGCGGCAGATAAGACATCAATCTTTCTCATTGGGCTGCGTAAATAAATCTGATTAGGGGCAGAATCGCTTCCCCTCCAGAATTGTTTTATCTCGCCGTTCTGTTCGACAGCACACAAGATAACTCTGAAAGCAGTTGCAACAAGGTTGAGGCCTCACCTCGACGCCCGCCTCCCCTAACAGATCGGTGTCGTGGGTTCGTCTCCAGCCGAGTGCTGTCACTTAAGCCAACAGCTAAACAATACCTTAAGGAGGAGGCAAAGGAGCCAAAGTATGTGACCAGAAGCAACCAATCAGGGTTAACTTTTAGAAGTAAAAGAGATAAAAAAAGAATGATGGATTGATTGAGAGAGACAGAGAGACAGAGAGACAGAGAGACAGATAGATAGATAGATAGATAGATAGATAGATAGATAGATAGATAGATAGATAGATAGATAGATAGATAGATAGATAGATCAGTTGAAGCTGAGAGAAAATAATACTAGTGATTATGATGTCTTGCAATTCAAAGGACAGAATATTTTGCACTTGCTCAATTGGCAAACATCGCTTGGATAAGTGAAATACAGCAGTAATCTCCCGTCTAGGTAACACGTCTTAAAATATGTGCGCGCATATGCTTTGTAATCGTAATAAACTGAGGCCGGACCTGCACAGCATCCCAGGTCAGCAACTCGTTCTGCTTCGAAAACCCAATTTTCGAGCGATTAGGATAAGTGAGGTACTGTTGTGTAAGTGGCCCCTTTGCAATCTGCCAAGATTGTAGAAAAAGCGTGTCTTTCCAAGAATTGGTACACCGCTAATATTTTGCCAGTGTTTACACTGTGTAATCTGACAACCCATTAGATACATGTGGACTAAGGTCAGTGTGTTCGTATGATCTGAATAGACATAAAACATTGCTTGAAAAAAAGAGGAATTTGGAGACATCTGCCAAGCTGGTAGCCATGCAGATCGTCCATGTAGTACAACAGGGAAACAGACACGGCCACAATGATGCCCTTTGAAACACATCAGAAAGGATACTAATTCGGTGCAGTTTTCCATCTGAGAGTGGCTTATCCGGGAATTAAAATAAGGTCAAAAGTGGAAAAACCGCCCGGTCGTCGGCGATAAGATGCCTGGCTGAGAGGCGAACTGAACCCTCAACCTCCTTTGAAAATGAACAATGCTTTGAATCTCTGCAGACGCCGTAAGGATCCTTATGGCCATTTACCTCCAGCACGGCAAACATGAATCAGCTCAATAAAGCGAAATTAATAACTAATGAGAGGCATAGAGGAAAAAAAAGAGAAGAAAACTTGAAATATGTGTCATGCTTATCAGGAAAGAGGCAAAGCCAAGCTGTCTGTGCTGGAGAGACGATGAGATGATAAGCAGAGCAGACTTAAAGAGGGAATAAGCAGAAATCATACATCACACATTAAATGTGAACATACTGTATAGGCTTTGCAGTAATCTTCAATAAACTCTGCAGAGAGAGGTGTGTGTGTGTGTGTGTGTGTGTGTGTGTGTGTGTGTGTGTGTGTGTGTGTGTGTGTGTGTGTGTATGTATGTGTATGTGTGTGTGTGTGTGTGTGTGTGTGTGTGTGTGTGTGTGTGTGTGTGTAAGCAAAGAAAGAAGTGTAGTGTGAGGAGAGACACCTCTCAAACAATTCAACTTGTTTAAGAACAATTACACTTTCTATATCCATTGTTTATATATATCCAATGAGCAGTCAAAACAGGTCCTCAATTGAAATCATCCATAACAACCACCAGACGAAAAGCTGTTTAGTAATTAAGTACACGGTATTGATGCTTAAAATAGAAACCCAATTATGTACCATAGATGAATCTAAAATATAATGAGACAAAATGTTGCTCAGCTTGTCCAAAAAGGTGTGATTCCTCGCTGTCATCTGCCGTCTGATGACAAATAGAAGGAAATAGAGTTCTTGGTCTGTCACATGGGAACTGCAGCACACGATTCAACGCACGGGACAACAGAGGCACACAATCAGCCCAGGCTACCCAATTTGAATCTTGGGATCTTTATTCTCGGCTGCTGAATAATTTAACAACAAGCCTGAGGACAACTAATTGCTCTTCGGCTCCTTTGGCTGCAAGGTATGAGTAAAATACAACTCTGTTGCCATTACACTCTCTTAAACTAATACGGTGACATACATCACAGTTATGAAACATGATATTTCATAGTACAGGCTGGCCTATTCATTTCTGATCATAGATCATCAAAGCCTGTTATTTTAGGGCCTTCGATAAGCTGCCAACCTTAATAAACCCATAGTTCAGGGAAAAATATCCACCTTTCCGTTCCTTTGTAGGTTAAACCCAACGACACAAACACAGTCGAGAGATTGAAATCTGCAACAACAAACATGCACAGCTGTGGACTGAGGGCGTGAGTGAGATGAGGTCCCCAGGCTAGGACAGATCATCTCCCTGATCACGATCCATTGGGAGAGACAGGCCTTGGGAGCGAGTGACCGACGGCAACAGGGACGGGGGGAGAGGGGGCGGGGGACATTAATGTATCATCCATCCCCCTGAGCTCCTTCCCCCTCCCCCCCCCGCTGCTGCGGTATGAAAACATAACCGTAATGAAAATCCCATCGATTGGTCCCTGGCTTTTCTTTTAGATTAATTGAACAATTTCTCTGCCCCTTAACTCTTTGGAAGGCAAATGTTAAAAGCAAAGCTGAAAGCCCCCAGAGATATGGCAGCCCATACTCCATTAGGACATGGCAACCTCAAGCTATTATACACCAAATGGACATTTCTCTGACATTAGAACTGATTAGCTTTGGACAAATTAAAGCGCACCGATCACACAGGGAAATTAGCCAATTGGACTACTCAGGCGACCTAATTTGGCTAATCAAGGTCCTAATTGTACTTTGTTGCCAACAAAAGCATAGTTTAACCATCAATACAACGTTGATAGGTAATGAATCATAAAAATGTGTTATTTCAGCATTTCTTCTTCTGTGAATGCCAATTATTCTCCAGAACTTCATACAGCAGAGACAATATTCCTCCTCACTGGCCTGGTGAATATGCTTGAGCACAATTAGCAAAATGCTTCCTCCGTTGCCTCAGTTTATCGTCCTCGAGACAAAAGCTACTGTAGCTCTGTCAGAAGTCGCTCTTACAAGCCAAATATGTGCTGACCCCATTATAACAAAAATAGCAAACATCTATATCTCACATTCAAAAGAACGGAATCCATGTGCTCACACAATTATTTGACGTTTTTTTGAATGATTCGACTTCTTATTCATCCCTCGATTTTCCTCCGCTCAGGAACCACAGAGGCGGTGTAGGAAGGTGGGAATCAAGTCAGGGGAAAAAAATCCCAGGAATTTTAAGGGGGCCGTGTCAGCAGCCATTACAAAAAAGGACAAGGGTGGGAGGGGGGGTAAAGAAAGAAAGGTATTTTTGGGGAACTGGAACACAGATATGCCGCCCAAAAAGCAGACAATGGTGAGCTGACGAGGGCAGTGACGAGACAGACACGGCGGGGGCAGATAACCATCTCTTGCCCCCCATCCCTTCCAACATGTCCTCCCCCTGCGCTTCTAAAATTAAAGATAGGGAGATAAGCCCGGTGACAATCTGGGTGTGGGATCAGCGCACTGCACCGGGGCTAATGGGACTTTAGAGGAAATAGATCAGCCCAGCGTCTCAGGGTCAAGGGTCTACACCATGAAGTTGTATCACTGACGCCCAGCGTCCTGGCTTGCAGGCGCCGCTTACGTGGGGGTTAGTGTTTGTCATATTCTACAAATTGGATCGCAAAGCGGTTTTATGTACTATCTGGCACTGTAGTGTTCAGTGTTTACATGTTTAAGGCTACTCGGCAAGGGCTTCCCCATGGGTAATTGTCGTGTATTTGCATTTTTGTTTTTATTTATTATTTTATGTTTCTTTTCCCCTGCAATGACAAGTTACTATCTTCATCGTTGCAAAGCAATAAGTATCTGAGGTCACGATAGTACCCTTTTCCATATATTTCTGGATACTATTTCAACCTCATTGGTCACACAGCGCATGCGGTCACACAAGTATGCATTTTGTTAAATGACATCACTTCCAGTAGAGCAGTATTTCATCCTGCTAGCATAACACCCAGCATGTCTACACCGTCCGTTGTACAATTGAGTACACTGACAAAATATTCACCGTCTCATGTTTATTCAGTCAAGCTTGGTCTTGCCAATTCCAATTCAAACAACATTCTAAAATGACATATTTTACAACAAAAAGCCATCGAATGGTGGCTTCAAAAAAAGCACCTCCTTCGTCACCTGTGCGGTTATTTAATAGCAGAGTTTAAAGTTCATTATAGCCTCCTCCAACTGACAAACTTCGCCAACTGGAGGGAAGAGCTTGACAGTGGGACATCCATTTCTACCACTGTGCCGCCAACTGCTTGTGATGAATAACAAGTCATGTAGACATGTGTGGGTGGAGACTGTGAAAAGCGCTCTCTTTCCATAAGACACAACAACAACAACAGCCACAGAAACTGAACTGTATAAAAAAGATTGAAAAACTCTCTTAAACTAAACCATGATCAAGTGGTAGCATAAAGTTCCTATAATAGTAATTTGGGGAATATAGTGGCGCATTTTCATGCTTCCGCATAAAAGGTGCGCTGTATGATGTATTCCTGTTACAGTGATATCACCGGTGTGAGGCCTAATAAAGGCATCAGCAGAAATAATGAGAAACCGAAAAAACTTCACAGACGCTAGGGTGTCACAAGAGCTTTGGTGTGTCACACAAGCTTTGCTTTCATAAGGCGACATGTCGTGGAATTACTGACGGTATTACAGCTAAACCTGTGGGACTAGGCAGCTATCACAGAGACGGTTAGCCACATGGGCTAGCAGACATGCTGTGACCAAGGAAGAAGGGACGATGAAGGGCTAATGCAGCAATTCCTTTTGAAGAGAAAAAAAATTGGGCAAATCGCTTTTAAAACGACATGTCTGTTCTGCGGACCAAATGATTGGGAGAGGAAGATAGTGTTGCTAACAAGAGCAATTTTGAAGCAATTTAGGCCTGGCGACCAAGCTAATATGTGCTGTACTGTACTGTTCGCTCGCAAACTATTTTCCATTATGTGTGCGCCGCTGTTGTAATATTTATTCAGGGGATGATAAATAATGTAGGGGAAGCCGAATGAAATACTATTAATCTAATAATAAGGAAGTATGTCTGCCTCTCCTGAAATTAAACCCATTTTTTTCCCCTCCACATTTGTCGGGTCAGGCCGGTGTTGTGACTGCGCGTGTCGCCGAGATGGAGATGTGGTGTGACATCACGGGGGTCGAGTGCAGCATTTCTGTAATGCGTTGCAGAAATATGACACGTACAACAACCCAACTTTGGATCCCTGACACACAAGCCATAAGGGGACTCGGCAAACAGAAAAATATCTGTTCAAAAAGTGATTACAGCCCCCAAAAAGAAAAAAAGAAACAGAATCCAAAACCACTGCACTGAAGTGCTTTAAAAGTGTAAGAGTACCCCAACAAGAACTCTGAGCCATATCCTGGGTTTTGTTCAGAGTTAAGCTTACATTAATAAAATGGTTAAACATTATATAGGCTACTCAGATTATGTCTTCTGGATGTTTATTACCCAGACTTCTCTTTGCATATCTTAAACTGTTCCCATGACCCCAATACTTCAAATGATTTCTCTGCCGGTTAGTTAAGTTTAGCTTGGGTCTTGTATACTGTATGTGGCAAGACTCAGGCTTAATCAGAACAGAAAATAAAATAAATAAATGACATGAAAAGTCAAGAAAGCAAACCACAGCCCCAGCAGTAAGAAGTAACTTATTTTGTCAAATGGGTTTCTATTTAAATCCAATTAGCTGGATGTCACAGTGTCATAAAACAGCAGACAAACTTCATTATCATGCTTGTAAGAAAAAAAACGAAAATAAGGCAAGAAGACCACCAAGGTAAAAGAAGTCAAATATTTTATAAATACATTTTGCTTCACAACCCTATACGAAGCAACCAGTAAACAAATGTCACGGTTCACCCATCCCCTCATGTTTTACAGTGCACAGTATGCAAGCCAAGACTACTGGTAAATATACCTCCTAGAGCTGTAAACGGATGCGTCACCGTGAACAGAACAGTATTTACTCTAGGGTAAACTGCAGATACTTTCTGTCGGCGTAAAACATTTCATTGGACATTGATAACTGATCAGGATTAACCTTTGGGCAAAAATCAAAACGTGTAATTCCTCCCCATCTTATTGACATGCATGCATTGATATGCATATCCACGCAAAAAGCTAATTATTATTCAGAGTGCGGATTCCTTTTGGATAGAATATTGTGAATACACAAAGGAAAAAAATCGGACTACTTCAGCCATCTGATGTAGTCCGGTTCAATCTACTCTACGTCTGACAACCCTCCGTGGTCATATCGCTGGAAGAATTGACCTTGCTGCGATGCATGCGTTTTGTGTGTCACCACCACTGTGGCTGGGGCCCATTCACTGGGATGCCTTTTCACTCCTTTAGTTCAACCACCTAGCCTCAAGCACATCTCACTCCAATCCACTCCTTGGTTCATATTCGTCATGACACTTCTTTGGCTATATGCTTCCGTGTCACGTCTGTCTGGAAACACCAGCTCTGTGTGCCCTAATGGAGGGACTTGATTTGTCCTCCTTGGTGTGTGTGCGTGTGTGGCGTCTTACAAACCAGCCTTTGTTCCTCTCACCGCAATCTGGAGACGCCATTAGTGGAAGAGGAAGACAGTGATGTTCAGTGACAGCAAACGACTTCTCCGGTCAGGAGAGTGCCCCCGGAGTCATACGAATGTCACACACACACACACACACACACACACACAGCTCCACTATGACGGCAATACAGCACACACACACACACACACACACCCCCTCCCCCCAAACACATCCAAGTTCACCTTAACCGTGGCCTCCTCAAGGGCTAGGCAGGAGGGGAGCGGGGGAGGATTATTGTACAGGAGGGGTCAGGGATGGAGAGACCCCAACCCCCCCCAACAGTTGGAGTCGTGACATTTCGTTAGAATACTCAACTGATCTGAAAAAAGAAGGATGGAGTGGGAGGCGACGGTGGGGGCTAAATGTACGAACTTGTCCGATTTTTTAAGTCACGATTGTGGCCATTGTCATCAAATTTGAGTTTGGGCAAAAAATATATAAGAAATTGTGTAGCCGAAAAAAAAAAGTGCAACTGTGTAGCAGCTTGGCGGAACGATAAGAGGGAAAGTAACATGGCCTGTGTGAAGCTGATAAGTGAGCCTCAGCATAAATCAAACACCTTCTGGTGACTCTAATAATGTGTGGTGTCAGGCACTGGCGCTGAGGAAGGGGTAGCAGAGGAATTCAGAGTAAAAAAAATAAATTAAATAAAGTATCCCCTTTCATTGGTCCTGAAATTAAATTCTGCTGACCGGTCAGATTATGTCTTCTAAGTGAAATGCTCGTGCTATAGCCGGCTAGAACCGCTTCACAGCTAGAGAGCATGTTTTCATTTTTGAAATATGTTAAAAGACGTTTGTCATTCAATAATTAGAATTTGGCGAAGGTTAATGAATGGTGCAATGTATTATCGACCCATCTGTGGTTGTTTGACAGACAAACAGAGACAAACCAACCGGTGGTTCATTTGTGGAGATTGCAGTGCCCACAAGCCTCTCTATAGGCGGTTAATGGGTTTACTTGGCTGCCTCATACTGGTGGGACCGCAGGCCCCACTGTTTGCTTTAGGATCTGGCAAGATCTACTAGGCCGTGGAAGCTCTTTGCATCCGCTTTGGCTTCCAGCTGATAAGGATGGGGCCCAGGAAATATGGGCACGTTTCAAGCTGCAGACACATCCACAACAGCCACAACAAGATTGTCACAGTAGAAGTCAGAGTAGAAATCGTAGATGGGGTTAAATTAATAGTTGATTTTTGCGCATAAATAAATGTGCTTTCACTTCTAGACGTTTATCGTGAAGCTAATGGACAATACCGCCCAGTCTACAGCCTGCTTTAAACATTCATTATAAAGTAGAGAAAAAGATCAATACAATTGCTACAGCTCCCAATGGAAGTATTGTCTTTTAAATATTAATCGGGTGAGTAATTGTCAGAACGACAACTCAAGAAACCATTTTGTGACTTCTGCAATCATGCTCATTATTTCTCATAATAAAATCAAACGGATTAAGTCAATAAGCCAGACAACTTGTAAAAGGCTACTTTACTTGAGATTAATTAAAGTACAGGTAATTGGACTCAATGATTTAATTTTGTAAAAGGACCTTGAACTCTCTGCTCCAGTGCTTTCACTGTGCAGCGCTTCACAGTTTAACCTCATTCAATGGCAACTTATAAAAGACAGTAGATATTAGACTGGATTTACCACAGCAAGATTTTCTTTTTCACCGGCACAATTGCACACAAAAGCGGCAATTTACATCCCTGTGAGAGAACCAAGTTGTTGCCATTTATTAACCAGTGATCAACACAAAACACGCCTATTTCCAAAGAACTGTCACTGGAAATCAATGTCCGTTTAACAGTGCAAAGCGATGTTTTGCTGTGACATTTTTCATACGCCCCATCCGTGTCAACGAGAAAGTGAGTCATGGTAACGTTTGTCACCTGCTCTGTGTGTCTTTCTTAATGATGCCATTACTTCCCCCCCTGACTCACGCTTTAAGGCTGACTCATGGCAGAGCAAGCTCCCTAAACCCATCAGACATATCCCAATAATAGTTTGTTGCTCTTTCAAGGAAACTGCAAGTTAGGTTGCTGTTGATTAGCCAAATTATTTCAGAGCTACATAATTTGCGAGCGTAGGCTTAAGCAGACAAATTGGTAGATCTGGTATGTCGGTATGTGTAGAAGGCTAAAGGCTGATTCATACCTCCGGATCCGGACGAAATTCGTCCGTCCGTACCAAACATCGTCTCCAGGACTACCCTTCATACCTCACTCCGGTTTCAGTGTTGTTATGGATGTCACGCAATACATCCTCTAGAGGGCAGTGACTTTCGTGTCGCAAATTACCGGCAATCGCAAACATGGCATCTGTAGAGGAGATTATTTTGCTTTGTGTCATCCGAAATCGGCAAAAAAAGATGCAAAAAGTGTAGGCCTACGTGGCAGTGGCATGTGACACCGCTCACAAACACGCAGATTCTCTCCTCAAAATGTTGCGCCATTTTTAAATTACCAGTTACAACTCATTGCCAAAGCAGGAGAACAATAAAATAAAAAGGCCAGTTATATACAAGTATAAAACGTTAAATACAATATCAGACATTATGCTACTCTCTATTTTCGCGAATGGTTGGACTTCCGACTCTATACTGCAGCCTCGATTTCCGTTGATATTGCTCCGTTTCTCTCGGAGCACTCCGGATTCGTAAACTCAGAGGCAACGGACCCACTGACAGACGAAAAGACCTCCGGGACCAGACGAAAGGGTCCCTATCTGTATACCGTAGGGTGTGAATGGGCCTTAAGCCTTAGGGGAGTAAAGTAATATGTTAATGTAAGTGTAGCCTATTTATTAAGAGACTATACTGTGGTTTACCTCAAACCCAGCATTGTTCAGCAGTGTACAGGTTACAGACATATTTTATAAAGCCAAAACATTTCCAAATATGCCTATTTCAAAGCATCCATGGAACGTCTAAATGTGTGTAGAGACCTCAATCAAAGCATAAGGCACGTGATGAAAGGGAAACATCCACTTGCAGTTTTTTCCCCATGATTCATTCCACTGGACTATTGGGTTTCTTGAATGGGTTTCTGCCTGTCTAGCGTTTCCGGTTGGTCTGGCCAAGAAAATCGTTTGGTTTACTTCCATTCGTTGTGATTCTGTAACGTCCAAGCCACGTTTTCTTCCAAGAGAGGGGTTGGGTGTGTGTGTGTGTGTGTGGGGGGGGGGACCATAACAGAAGAGTTTTTATGGATCAGAGTTTCTTTTGCAAAGCACTGCTGACATTAGTGAAATAAGCTTTTTCCATTTTATTTTTTAAATTCATGGTTTAATTAATTGTCCTTACCAATGTCCCTTGCATGTTGAAAATAATGTTAAAAGGATGCAATTAATGACACACACACACACACACACACACACACACACACACACACACACACACACACACACACACAAACACACACACACACACACGTCCGCCAGCTCAACCTTGAAGAGAAGCAAAGGAAAAGAAAAAAAAAATCCCCTCCGAAAACAAATACGGCTGATTATTATGCTTACCCCTTTTACACATGGCATATAAAAGAACATAATTAGAAATTACCCGAGGCTACGCAAGCTGGCCCTGCTGGTGTTTGATTGGCAAGGGTATTTGGGGGAGGTCTGGCTCGGATGGTTCCTCTCGAGGTGATTTTGTTGACAGGACAGGGGGGGGGTGCTGGTGACCTTTCCCCGTGATGTATATATGCCCGGGCTCCCAGGCCTGGGGCGAGCAATTCAACTGAGTCAACAGAGCAACACATCTCGGAACACACGCCCATCCAAGACAACACGCTGTACGCTGTCGTAAGCCCGGGATATGCATGGTTTATCCGCGCGCTTTGTTAATAATTCAGTATTGACACACACCCTGACTAATGTCACTCGGGTGACCTTTTTTGATCTGCCCTCCTACCTCATCAGCCGCTGCACACCAACACGCACAAGACGTACGCTAATAGGGCAGCCGGAAGCCGCCAAACACTAATATCCTCGGCTGGGATTCACTCGTTTTCCCTAATACCAAAAGGATCTTGTCACGTCGACGATTCGCAACGCTCCGCCAGGAGGAGCGCACAAAGCCGTGTTGGGCCTGCGCCTTCGGACGAATATCAGACACCGTGACTCAGTGCTTGAGCGAGCCACATCTGTTTGTCTGCGTGCCTGTGTATCTGCTTACTTCCAAACCGATGACCTCAACCGGGGCATTTCGACAACGCTTGCCCTCATCAATGTGGGAATGGTTGACTTACCGTTTAGTTCCGCGTGTGATGAAGTCGGGCTGGCTCTGGCCGGCGCTTGTCCCCTGTGGCCCCTGCTAAGGAACTATTAATCTACGGCTCTCCATATTGCATTCAGAGCTGGCCTCCTTGGCCCACCTGGCCTAAAGTAAAGGCCAGCAGAGGCCCCAGAGGACCGAGGCACTCGTCTATTATGAGCTGAGCTAGGACACCTCTGGGTTCCTAAGCACTTTCTCCCCGACACTGACTGATGGCCAATTAACCAGTCACAGAGGCGTATTGATCACCCACCGGGCAGGAAGAGTCTGGGTACGTCCAATAACACGCTGCCTTTCTCTCTTTGTACGCCGCGATGGCGACCCGGGGCAGAAATATTGATGACAAACCGATCCTTTTTCAAAACAGCAGCTCTCACGGACACGGCCTTGCGTTTGGAGGTTGATCACATGTCCAACCCTGGGAAAGTGTGATATGAACACTGGATGATGCTCTTGCTGTGTGAACCAAGGGCAGTATGTTTGCAGCTGCTGGCTCTTACTCTAGCCCGAGCCAGCAGGAAGGGAACAGTATAGGAAATCAAAGGGTTTCTTCCATTGTATTTTAGAACACCAGTGCTTGCGAGTCCTCCTGTGTTTTGGGGATAACACAGGAGACGCCTCGGGCAACACATTAGGATCTTCTATTGAGATTGACTTGTGCACATCAACCCTAACCTGCGCATGTTTCATGTTCTGCACCGAGATACTCATCTACTCCCGGGGAGAGAAACGTTGGCTTCGCTAGGGGTTTGTTTCATGGGGCCTGCATGAAAGCAGACAGAGGTAATGAAAAGCTGGTGCTGGTGACGGTGGGAGGGGGAAATGGACAAAAAATATTCAACTATACCCTGCAGGGAGAGACTCAACCCAACAAGTGGATCCTTGCTTATGAGGTTACACGTTATGGCGGAAGCGAAGGTTGCGAGTAATGATAAATAATCCTATGAAACAGACAAAGGGTGATCTCATACGACATTGGACACTGCAGGATCCTTTGAATTATAGCTCAGATTCAGATTGAGAGATAGGTGTGGTACTCATCACAAGGAACTCATCACATTCAGAGGTGAAAGGTCAGCCCCCACCCCCCCCACCCCTCCATTATAAATGGACAAGATACATTTACTATACAGCGACAAGGATCCAGTACATTTCAGTAAAGGGCCACAGCTCAGCTTGGGGCCCTAAGTGACCCTACATGGACTTGAAACATAGAAATGGGGTAATTGAAGCAAAAGGGCAGAGTGTGACAGAGACGTATTGGCTTTGCGCTGACTGCAGAAAATAACTCAAATCTCCTCCCTCCTATGAAGTTCATTGGCCACATGTCCTCTCTCACTGTCTGCTACATGTGTCCTTCCGTTTTCCTCCCACAAGACTTCCATTTGCAAATGATAAGGCGGAGGTGGACGTTTGTCACCAAATGGAGACCGCTCCGTCGTAGCTCAGTGTTCACAAGCGCCGTTTGCATACAAGGCCTTTTTGTTAATCGATTATGTTGGTTTGCCTTAATCCAAACAAACACAACAACACCGTGATATCACAAAACTCTTATCATGAATGAAAATAATTTTTCTGAAGTTATCTTCAGGAGTGAAAGAAAAGACGCCTCATGAATAATATAGCAAGGCATGTTGTCGGTCTGATGCATCATTTTGCATATTTCAATTATGTTTAACTTCTTAATGTTCAAATTCGTTAATTCATATTCAGTAAGTAGCAGTGTATTATTCCAAATAAGCACAATGTCCCAGCAAGATAAGTCAATGTAATTTATATCTTTCCTGCTTGCTTTTTTTCCAAAGTGTAATTCCCTATTTGCATGATGTATTCTGCACTCAAATTTATCGTTTGGGAAGTCGGAGTTAGGCAAAAAAAAAAGAATGAATTTATTTATTTCCCTGAGTGAATAAGTTCCTCTTTTGCATGTGTCATTGGTATTCATCTCTCAAGACTGATACAAACGCACGTCTCTACTCGGTGGAAATTACCACTGGTATGTGGAAGATCATGTCCCTGCAAATATATGCCGGCAATCCTGTCCCTTTATAATGTTTTCCCTATCAGAAAGGTACAAATATATAAAAGAACAGATTTAAATCATTCTCACCAGAAGGAACCTTGTAGTGCAATAAATTACGTTGATTTAGACTTGCCTTCCCCGTACTTTGTTAACAGTGAGTCATTTCAGAGACAGCGGCAAAAAAGAAAAAAAACATGTTGCGAGAAAGACAACCCTCAAATGAATCAAATTAGAAGTATGAGACGAGACCAACGAAAACATGATTTTATGCTAATGTGGAGAGCTATACTAATTGGAAACTATAATGAGTGAGAGAGTTTGAGAGTTTAAAAAAGAAAAGTAGCACTAGAGTTGTCACTCTTAGCTTAGTGTACACACACACACTATTAGAGAGTGGTCTGATTTCAAATCCCACGTTCCCCTCACTAATCCAAACAACGATTGCTTGGCAACACACTATAGTAGGCTGTGGAAAAACAAAAGCCATGTCAAGGAGGATGCTTTGAAAACCAGGGGTTGTGATTCACCGCCGGGTAGCACCATAACACCATCTTGGCTGAAATACGACTGTGTCCATGCATTTGACAATAAATCTGCTCAAAACTAATAGTATACATAAACAACAGATGACTAATCAAGCTTTACCTAACCCTGACCTGATTAGCCTTTGGGATTGCCCAACCATCTGCAATGATTACATCAGACAGGTGTAAATTAGCCAGTTACAGATACCATTCGTTGATCTCAGTCTATTCCTCTAGTGCAAAAGGATTCAATTGTTGATCCTTTTTTGTCTTGATAGGCGTGTTGAACTTCCTTACTAATAGCCAAACATAATCTCCCAAACATAATGGCTTTAAAACAGGTGCATGTTTGCAAATTCATCATTAAGCACCTTTGCGTTCACGCAAACCCCCCCCCCCACACACACACACACACAAACACAAACACGCACACCTAGCATATGCAGGGTGTGCTAAGTCTGCTGAGGTGTCACTGCTCTTTGTTCTTAAGGAGGATTGCACATTCACAACCCCTCTCCGTCTCCGACAGATCACTCACAACACAGGGGAGGGAAAAGTGTCTTGCCCGCTCCAATTTGCCTTCAGTATTAACCGAGTTACGCTTACATGAAGGAAGGAAGGCGATAAGAAAGGAAGGTGGTGAGGAGGTAAGGAAGGAGAGTAGAGAGACAGGAAGTAAGGGAGGAAGGAGAGCTGCAAGAAAGGAGGGAGGAAGGAAGGATGGAAAGAGACAGTAAGAAGAAAGGAAGGAGGTTAAGAAGGAGGGAAGGAAGGAGGAAAGGAAGGAATGAGAGACAGGAGGTAAGGAAAGAAGGAGGTAAGGAAGGATAGATGAAATAAAGAAGGCTGGGAGTGAGGTGGTGAGGATGAAGGGAGAGAGGGAGGGATGAAGAACGGAGGGAGGTAGGAATGGACAATGAGGAAGGTAAGAAAGGAGGAGGGGAGAAGAAAGATGTTGTTCTGACATGCAGAGTAAGCACAATCCACCTGAACAGAGAATAAACAGAGATTAAGTGGTGCGATCAAGACTGAGACAGTCCTAGCCATGATGTTAGAGGAATTGACTCCTAAATTGCTTCTTTATCCATTTATGGAACACTCTCTCACTCAACGCCATGGAAGTGATACAGTAGGCTGTGCAGCGAGACCCTATCCATAACTGTAATGATTTAATATACTACATAAAGAACAGGTCGACAAGCAAAACAGATCACTGGCTAAAAAAATGCTACCAAAATAAAGGGCACCTTGCAAGAAATAATGAAAAATAAATTAAACTAAATCTGAGACATCATCAAGGGAAGTATTAATGGCACTGTTCTTCTTTGATACATACTTGTAGTATGGGCTCCCCTGAGCATGATTGTTGTTTATTTAATCTCAATAAATTCATAATTAGCCTCCTAATTAATGCAAGTGAAGACTCCTCTTAATTCATCATCTGTGATTTGTGTTCTGAAGCCAGAGATGTAATTACACAACTTTTTGCTTGTTTGCCTTCTGTCCTGGACAATGCTAACAATTGGAAAACCAACAAAGGCAAATTAAGTGTGACATTCCTGCAGAATTTGTGTTTTGTTTTAGAAAAGCCCCCAGCTGAGCCCCAAGATTGAGATGCATTTAATTAGAATATATATATTTTTATAGTCGTTTTTTCACACTAGTTACATATACCAATATTTATATTTAAAAATGTATTTATTTTCGCCATAGCCCTCCCTCAGACTGCAGAACACTACACGCCTATGTCATTAGTCAAATTTATGTAAAAAATGTAATTCAAGTAAACATAATTCATATCCTCAAAAATTAAACAAATAGGTCTATGTAAACAAAAATTAAAAAAAAATGCAGTTGACTATGTATTTTTGTATGGCACCCGGAGTGCCTGCATAGGCTACCCAACAAGGTACACTACAAACCACCATAACACGTAGCTCATCAGAGCGAGTAAACCTGTCGCCTTCTTGCGAATGCTGCAGAAACGTGCGGTCAGCGGGAAGAAACGTTAAGTTGAATGATTGTGGTCGCTGGCTAGTCAGTGGAGGCGCTTTGCAAGACCGCATAAAGGCTTCGGCGAGTGGGTCCGTCCGGTTCAACGCAGGCAAACAAAGCGATAACGTGTTACAAACGCCACTGATGAGGCGCTACGCCTGTTGTAACCGCAGTGAGACGAACACTGAAGATTGACCCCAGACACTCACCGTCTCGTTAATAAAAAGCTTAGATCGCAGCCTGCAGGCTGGGTGGCTCATTCATTGTGGTTACTTTAACTTCCATTCCAGTCGTAACTAGATATTTTTATGCATCTGCAAACACAAAAGCACAGACACCACGGCACTCTCGCAAAACAACTCATAATTGCACTCCTTTGCAATAGGTCGAACAGCGGAGCCACGTTAACCTTGCTTTTCATGTCATAAACACTTATATGTAACCTTGAAGATGTGAGTAGTTCGGACATGTGGGAGCTTCCATGGGCTCATTAAAGCCATTACGGACACATCGTGGTGCTGGACCGATCGGCTCCAACGTCCCCTAAAAGCATCTTAAGACCAAACTTGAAACGCCTGTTTCACATATATTCTCCGTTGAAACCTCTGGAAACAGGCGTGTGTGTCTCTTCACATAGGCGTAGTAATAAACTCACCAGTGCAGGTGAAGCCAGTGAAGATCCAGCAGAGCATCAGCAGCGTAGAAGTGAATCTACAGCGGACAAAGGGGCCCGGTGATAACGGTATCATCTTTTTCACCACTTCACAATTGAAGTTTTTTCGTAAAACCGGGAGGAGAGAAAATATTGTAAATTGGGTCTCTGGGTCCGAAGGGCGTCCTCTGTCGCACCTAAGCCGTCTCACAACGCATCTAGAATGAGTTTGCTCTCCTTAACACGTATCCTCCTCGCCTGTCTTGGCCATCTGTATCCCCGTCGTGCGTCTCCGTTGCTCCGAACAACGCATCACAGGTGTGGTAAATAAAGGAACGGGCACTCTTCTCACTCTGCCTCGTGTTTCAGTCTCTTAATTATCTGCGACCGTTCGGGATGCACTTGCGGGCAGGTCGCAGGCAATTTCACCCTGTTTCGCCAAATTCTTGGTTGCTTTCGAAAGAATGCCTTATCCCAATGAATAAAATGTATATTCTGACAAAAGAGAGCGAGAACATCTGCTTGCACAGCAATGCTAGAGTGATGAGAGTCGGACTAGGTACGGCGTGGCCAGCCGAGCAGCAAAACCAGGCGCGGATTCTATGTGGGGAATGGATCACACGCTCATTTTGCCACCACCTTCAAAAAACAGTACATGTTTGGAATGACAAAGGTGTTGTCAATGCAGAAAGACGGGAACATTGTTTTCTTTGGATATTTTTTGTAATATATCTGCATATCATGTAAAATATGTAGGCCTGTATGTAATTTGATCATAAAATCCATTTGCATTTCTTTACTTTGCATTTAGTTATGAAAAAATATCATCTGCATGTTATATAATTCAGCAAACCGAGTATGGCAGTTGAAAAAATATGATATGCCCAAAAAAAGAACACACTGTAAGATATATACCTTACTTTGTGTAGCCTTTATCACCTTCAAAAACCAAAACACACTTTCTTATTTTTGACTGTAAAACGACCAACTATATGTGTGTGTGTGTGTGTGTGTGTGTGTGTGTGTGTGTGTGTGTGTGTGTGTGTGTATGCAATTGTGTGTGTGTGTCTGTGTGTGTGTGGGAGTGAGTATATGTGTTTCCTGTCTTTGTATAGCCTGTGTGCACTCACATTCACACTCCCCCGTTGACTGGATCGTCAGAATAGAAGAAGTTGATTACCATCTATCCTGCTAATTATGGTTTGTTTAGATAGATGATTCCACCCATAGAGCAGGGACATTACACAAACTCATTAAGCTGTCCGTATATCAGGCTTCCCTTGCTAAAGGTCAATGTCACATTCAGTGATGGGGCAGAACACACATACAAAGACACACATCCACACTCCAACACGCACACACAAACACACACAGTCACACAATAGTACATAGAGTAAGAAGCCACTGGGATATCCCTAGTTTGCGATTATGTCCAATTGGACATAGAACAGTAATGGAAAGAAAGGGGAAAAAAACAAGCCTGGTTCCACTGGCGAGAGTGACTCAGCCTAGCTCATTTGTGGGGTGGTTCAAAATCGACCATTGTCCTCACCTACCGATCCGCACAGGCTGCTTGCCTCCATTCTTTTTGTTTTTTTTCCATTATTGAAATGCATTTTCTCCATTAAGCAGTGTTGTGTGAAGTGGCCGGTTAGCAGAAGACGTTTTTTGGGGTTTATTTTTTAAAGTTGAAGAGCAGAGCTCTCGCTCTCTCTCTCTCTCTCTCTCTCTCTCTCTCTCTCTCTCTCTCTCTCTCTCTCTCTCTCTCTCTCTCGCTCTCTCTCTCTCTCTCTCTCACCCCTCTTTCTCTCTCTTTTGGTCTCCCCCCTTCCTCTCGCTCTCCACCTCTCCCCACCTCCCCTCCCTCTCCCCCCCTCCTCCTCCCTCCCTCTCTCCCCCTCCTTCTCCCCCCTTCCCCCTCCCCTCCCTCCCCCTCCCCCTTCCCCCTCCCCTCCCTCCCCTCCCTCTCTCTCCCTCTCTCTCCCCCTCCCTCTCTCCCCCTCCCCTCCCCCCTTCCCCCTCCCTCCCTCCCTCCCTCTCTCTCCCCCTCCCCTCTCTCCCCCCCTTCCCCCTCCCCTCCCTCTCTCTCACACTATTAGTTCAAATCATTCTACCTGGGCTGACGTGGCGGCGCTATCACCTGCTTGGGCGTCTCGGAGGAGCTGTCAGCGGCTCCTGAAAGGCTCCCGGAGCGTGATTTGTTGGACAACACCAAGATGGCACCCGGAGCCCCAGTGTTACCTTCTGTAAATATGACGTGTTTACAAGGGAGACCGATTATTAGCGCACGGGACAACATTAAGTGATGTTAATGTGCGTGTGTTTGAAGATAGGACGTGTTCTGTCGCTTCCACCTGCCCCAATATTATATTATATTCTCTTTCTCTCTCGCTCCCTCTCTCTCTCTCTCTCTGTCTCTATGTCTCTCTCTCCAGTCAAAGTTTAACCAACAGTCACAGCTCTTTGGGGGATCCGACACGTTGGGCTGTTCGTTGATTTGTGGTTTGATTTGTAATTAATTTTCTCCACGCCACCGGCTCGCGTTTCAGCAGCAGAGTATCCAGAGACCGCAGGCAGCTTGTCCTCCTACGATCCATCATACATGGGAGACATAAAACCACACTCCCTGCCCGCCTCCCCTCCTCCCGGCCCGCTGCCACCATCCCACCAACCCCAACTATGTTTAATGATCAGCTGCATCAGAGAGAGGGAGCGGGAGGGAGACGGAGAGAGTGAGAGAGGAAGGGGGAGAGAGAGCCCACAGAGAGAGTGAGATGGAGAGGAGGGGAGGGGAAGAGGGAGAGACAGAGAGAACAGGAGAGGGAGGGGGAGGGAGAGAGAGAACACTGAGCGAGAGAGAGAGGGAGAGGGAGAGAGAGAGGGAGAGAGTGAAGTGGGAGAGGGAGGGAGAGAGAGAACACTGAGCGAGAGAGGGGGACAGAGAGGGATAGAAAGAGAGAGTGAAGTGGGAGAGGGAGGGACAGAGAGAACACTGAGCGAGAGAGAGAGGGAGAGGGAGGGAGAGAGAGAGAGAGTGAAGTGGGAGAGGGAGGGAGAGAGAGAACACTGAGCGAGAGAGAGAGGGAGAGGGAGAGAGAGAGAGGGAGAGACTATACGCAGAAAGAGAGAGAGAGCCCGGAGTGAGACCTCCATAAGGAAACATGAGGCTCATTTGCGGGCGTGACACATTCACTGGTGTTGTGCTTGTCTCCCTCCATAAACCATGAGCCGTTACATCCAGAACATATACAACCCATAAAGACAACTGATTGCCGGGTCGATGAGCATCGATCCAAGGAAGGTGTCCAGTGTGAAATTAATATTATTTGTTGTTTACAAACAACAGCGCGCACTCCCCTCCACCAGCCCTCCCCCTCCACCACCCCCACCCCCACCCCCACCCCAGAGGACTGGGCAGTGCGGGCTGCTGGATCTGTCTGCAGTCCTGCCGACTCCTGGACAGCAAAGACAGAGAGAAAGAGACACTGACAGTAAGTGAGAAAGGGAGAGGGAGAGAGAGAGAGCGAGAGACAGAGAGAGAGAGAGAGAGAGAGAGAGGGAGAGAGAGAGACACTGACACACAGAGAGAGAGAGAGAGAGAGAGAGAGAGAGAGAGAGAGAGAGAGAGAGAGAGAGAGCGAGAGACAGAGAGAGAGAGAGAGAGAGAGAGAGAGAGAGGGAGAGAGAGAGACACTGACACACAGAGAGAGAGAGAGAGAGAGAGAGAGAGAGAGAGAGAGAGAGAGAGAGAGAGAGAGAGAGAGAGAGGGAGAGAGAGAGAGACACTGACACAGAGAGAGAGAGAGAGAGAGAGAGAGAGAGACACTGACACAGAGAGAGAGAGAGAGAGGGAGAGACAGAGACACAGAGATAGAGAGAGAGAGAGAGAGGGAGAGAGAGAGACACTGACACAGAGATAGAGAGAGAGAGAGAGAGAGGGAGAGAGAGAGACACTGACACAGAGAGAGAGAGAGAGAGAGAGAGAGAGACAGAGAGACAGAGAGAGACAGAGAGAGAAAGACACTGACAGAGAAAGAAGGACGGGCTGTATCATCTTCCACCATGACCACCACTCTGCTGCCTGTTGTTTTGTTTATATCAAATTAAGCTGCAACGCCACTCTGGAGAGGTATAATTGACCACAGCGTGAGATTAAATGACTGAACAGATCTTAATAAGCCATCAGTGGATTGCATATTACATTGCACTCCACTTATGAGAATATGCAGTCCGCAAGAGTGAAATTCGGGCCTCGGATTTGCATGCCACAGCATTTCACTGATTAAATACCATGCAAAATGACTCTATGGTGATCAATAGTGTATCAATTTAATTAAATATTATTGATATGAGTGTAAGTAAAAATTAATGAGATGCTAAGCATATCCCAGCTATCCTGAAAGCAAATATTGGCCCCTATAGGTGGTACTGTAGGAGGTATTAGCAACACCCCAACTCGTGCAATAATGACTCAATTATCTTTTATGCTGTGAAGATGGACGGCTCACTCTAAAGTCTTTTAAATTTTCATTTTGCATAGATATATAGCACATGTTACCTTCATCAGCAAGACATTAAGATTCGGCGCCGCTGAATTCCAGAATCACACCCAATCGTACCAGGCGCCTGCTTGCGTCGTAGGACGATGCAAATGGCTTTTTCTAATGACCGGGAAAGGTTTAAAGTGGTGCGGTTGTGTAATGAACTTATCTAACATGAGTGGACCTCTTGCTTCCTTCTATTGGTAGACTAAAGTGACAACTCAACACGGCCGCAGATTAAATATGGCCTTCGAATGAAAGAAAGAATGTGAGAAAGCGAGAGATGGGAAGAGAACGAAAGATGGGGAAAAGATGGGCGAAAAGTGAAAAGAAAAAAAAGCGAGAACAGTGGGAGAGAGGGCGAGAGATAGAGGCAGCGCCTCTCATTTCAGCAGCACAGACTGCTGATGAAGCCGAACTTCCAATATTCCACCACTTCAGCTCTGATGATTTCTCAATTTTACAGATATGGCCTGAGAATATGATTTGATGAAAAAATGTAAAATGGGGTAACCACCAAATCATATGAAATGGGCTGTATTTTCCATGACTATAAATCAAAGCCAGACACTTGAGGAATTAAAGTTGATTCAGTGTTTTTGATTGAAGGAACAACTTACCACGTCTCCTACACTGATCGCAGATCTCACACAATCATACTCATGACATTCACATTTTTTCTGTCATGCAGCAATTTTCCCAACTTTTAGACAACGGTTGTACATTCATTCATATACTTTGTGCATAAATTGTCATTGTTTGATATTGGAACCGCTGTTGTTTCAGGGCATTGCCTCAATAGCTGATAGAACTATACAATTTATTCATTGAAACTTTTGTCCATTTCAAAGATAGATTTCTCTAATCCAGAGTCCTTGGGGAGTCTATGGAACTGTATGATGATTTAATTTTCACTGTGAGTGTCTCTTGCATTAAATACTCTTGCATTCAAGCCGCACAATTGACCTAAAGAATAGTTCCTTTAATGTGGTAGCAAAACAGTTCATTGCAGAGTTGTTCTGTTATTAACATTACTTTTTTAAATGAACAGAATCCACTATTACATTATCTACAGCATCTCTCATGATATTTCCAAAACATGTGGGGCAAATATTGCCCAAGAGACACACACACAAGCACACGCACACGCACGCACACACACACACACACACACACACACACTGTTCCCCCTGTTCTCAATGTCACATTTTCTCACACACATTGAGGCTAGAGTTGAATGATGTTGAATGTTTTATGGCTTCCTTTGTGTTGGGTTTTTCATTGCTTTCAAAAACAGCTCCAGCTCTGCTACTCCCCACCCTTTGAAGAGGGTCATGCGACTGAACATTCTCATAACTGATTTTTACATTGTAGCCTTTGTATGAACATCTCTAGTTCAGGCATTCTTCAAATTCAAATAGGTATTTATTGCAGCAAACTGTTATCCAGTCAAATTCCAGAAAAAACATTTTTTTAAACAAATTAAAGTTAAATGTCAAGAGATTGTTTTATCACTAAAACAGGGGCTCCTTGAAAGATCTACATTTGTCTCACAAGTTTTCTTTGCATGGGTTTTCCTGTGTTCTTTTAGAAGCAATGTTTCGCATCTTACGTGAAGTCGTACCGAAAATGGACGGCAACCAGAATATCCACATCACAGGCCAGATCATATTTCATAGTGGCAGCGCTTAACATTGGTTCATTTATTTGATTATTTCAGGAAAAGGGTACACATGCTGACATTTACATACAGGGTATGGCAAATGTCAGATGGTGTTCCTTGAAACAGTATTGGCTTATTTTTAATATTTCATATCTGAATGTTATAAGACAGTAGCTAAGTGACTCATTTGTTCAAGAACATATTTTTGTCACACTTTGAAAGGTAGCATGGAGCATTTCATTGAAATTACATTCTCATTACATCGTCGTACATCTTATCAACTAACAGGGATGTCTGCTCCACTTCTATTCCTCACACTTGTCTTTCACCAGCACAGTGACACATTAGAAAGCTATAAGCTAATGCAATGAGATATTCACCTCACAAAGATGTAACATTGAGATGAAGTGGCTTCTGTTAGGGTCTTTTTTTACAAATGGTCACTCAGCTAACATGATGCACTCTGATCATTGCAATAGTAATTCAGAATAAGGCACAGGCCTTGGTAGATGCTGTTACTGCACAGAGCTCCTTCCAGTGCATTACGAATGGAAGGGGGTGTCATATGACATGGGAAAATTAATCAAATATTTGACATGTAAGTAGATACAGTTAGTGTCTTAATGGAAACAAATGGATTTTTCTGTCTCACAATCTGACCTACTCAATAACATTTTAATTAGCAAGTATTTCTGTCCATACTTGTATTCATTGCAAGCATTTTAAGTCCAATAATTAAATCAGTGTCACAGCAAGCTAAACTCATCACTTAGATTCCTTATTTTACTTGTTGTTTTTTTGCTTCACTTAGCATCACTCTGAGCATTTATCCAAAATGAGTGTTGAATGCTAACATTATAAAACGGTATGTTTGTTTGGTATCGTAAGCTTCTGTTTCTAAAATGTCCTCTCCTTTGTTTGAACATTGTGGGAGGGGAAGATCATTTCGGAGTAAAGTGCACATATGGTTCACCTCACAAACATCCTGCAAACTCAATTGGGGGAAGGAACAAAACAAAAAAAAAGGGTTGTCATTATTTCATCACTCAGTGTCTCAGGTGACATTTACAACAATTAAACTCTCTAGCTAAAACATTACAGAGAAACACAGATGTGAACCCATCATACATTAACTTCCTTCACTTGTTTTATGCTATTCCAACTCAGGCAAAGGCCTTGACTTCAGTTCCCCTTTTTTGAACCTTATTCTCTGTGGAATAGTAGCAAATAACTTATTTTGTTACCTATTGTTATCCCATTCTGTTGTTGAATAGGCTTCATTATATGCTTTACAATGGCCTTTTTCAAACTCCTTGACCGTGTTTCCTTACATCTGGTTTGATCTACAGTAGATTATGTATAATTATTATTTTCGTATCAAGGGTAACACACAAGGGATATATATGTATCCGAATATCCTATCAAATCTCAATCCACACATTTGCTTACATTGTAAATACAGACGCCAATAGTAGCCCTGGGCCCTCCATCTCTGTGCATTGGGATGTTTTTCAGGACATTGACTAGTGTGTGAGTGTTGTATACCAATGAGGCCTGTGTGTGACAGATGACCTGAGAGATGACCGTATTACAGATCCAATTCAAATGAGCTGCCTTGAGTCAGACCCTGATAGGTGGGCTGGTGATAGGTTATTTGATTAAGATGACTTTGACTTGTCTCTTACGCTAACAATCACAGCTCCCTTGATGCACTGCGCTGCTGTGTATGCGTGCACATATTTGACACAGTTAAATATATCTTGTTATATTACTTCAATGTTTTTTTCCACCACTGATATCTCCATAAGTAGTTATTGACAGATTTCTTTTGAATAGCGCCATGGAAACAGCTTTAGGTGCATTGAGCCAAGCCACCTTCACGTTTTCCTTGCCTTACAATAATCACTTACGTTAAGGAGTTATTGTATGTCTAATGATGTGGACGTTTGAAAACACCCACCTACTGTAGCCATCATCGAAAACCTTGAGTGTTTAGCATTCATACATCAACTTGAATGTATTGATCTCAGCTCATCACAGCAACATCGCCTGGTTAGACCACAATGCCCTAGTCAACCTTCACTAATGGGTTGGCTTTCACAAATCAAATCAAGGACAACCCTTATTTGTAGCAGAATCCCAGGTGGAAGGTGAGCGTTTCAGTACACATAGTCCTATCATTTAAAATGCTCTTTCAAGAGAGAGCCAATTGACTGGATTGCAATCTATATAGTATGTTTATGGTCTGAATGTTCCATTCTACTACTTTAATTTGCAGTGGTAATTAGCAGAGGTACACAGCGCTTCTCAGAATCACAATATCATCACTGGCTTATGAGTGTTTGCTTATGAGAACTTCAAATGTTTTATTTTTCATTATAAATACAATTTGTAGGATATATATGAATATATATGGAGATATTGTATATATTGTTTTACACGATAAATGCAAAGTCCTAGTACTCATTTTATGTACGCATTTATACATTTAAATGTATAAATATATTTCCTGTAACAAATCCCAAATTAAACCATCATCACACTGTCTTCCAGTCTTTGAAAGTGTTTAAATAGGCACAATAGCTATATATGAATATATAGAGATATTGTTTATATAATTTTACAGACATACTTAATGCAAAGTCCTAGTACTCATTTTATGTATACGTTTATACATTTAAATGTATCTATATATTTCCTGTAACAAACCCCAAATTAAACCGTTTTCCAGTCTTTGAAAGTGTTAAGCCATTTCCCAGTCTGTGTAGAAAGTCAGGGAGGTGTAGCAGTCAGCAGCTGCGATAGACCCCAACAGCTACTACCAAAAAAACATGAGGAGTTCGGTAAGCCTGAAAGTCAAAAGGGATTCTCAAAGACACACAGATAGCTATTGGTACAGTAATGAAGGGAGTCGTTATGGAAAGATCGCTATCCAAATTCACAGATGTTGACATTGTGGAGGTGAGTTGTTGGTGATTTATAGTTAGACAAATTCATTTACCTAATGTTCACCCAGTCATTCTTAACAGCGTTGACTACAAATATGTTCAAAAAAAAATTCAGAACAGTGTAATTGTTTTTAGTTTTATTTCTTGGATTTCTGTTTATTTATAGATATAGATACTTCTGTGTAAGTATCTATATATTTTATTTGTTTCCATAATGCATATTTTATGATCTATATCCTGTGAAAAGTAACCAAACTTTCTCGTTATTCCGCCCCCGGAAAAAAACATCCAAAAGTGAACAAATCAGCAGAATTCCCCAGACCGTTAAGTTGTCTAGGAGGAAGGAGTGAGGGAGTCTTTGCGCGGCAATCACGTAAAATAAGACAGGAAAAAAAAAAAGTTCAAAGAGCCGTAACAGTGGTGCTCAGAGAATTCTTTTCATCACTTATCTGCTGAACCTTTCCATCTGCAGAAAGTGCTGTGCTGGTAGCACACCATCATCACAAACAAAGACAGATTTGGCCCCAAACCCTTTCTGTCTTTAGACGGTGGAGCCGCAATGTGCTGCTGCCTCTGCTGCAGCTGCTATACCGCTTCTGCGGCGCTAAACTCTATCGACGACAATGCGCGCAAAACACGCTCACCTGTGATTGATGTTCATTAACAGCTGTCATGGCAACTAGGGCATGCGATTAGCTTCCCTTGACACCTTTATCGCCTTAGCGTTGTCAACACCTACACCACAGAATTAGTATCAAGAAGAAAAAAAAAAGGAAAAGAAAAGAAAATAGAAAAAGGTTTGCGTCAGGCATTGGGTCTGTGTGACACACACACCGTGACATCTAGCTAGCGAAGCCGCTGTTGTGCTTGTGACATGTCATCCATAGCCCTCAAACTGCGGGGTGAAAGTGATGGATGATGCAGCTTGAAAGCACTTGTTTAGAGTTCAGTCAGATGAGCCGTCCCAAATAGATTGGGAGGATCGCGTGTCAACAGGATACAGAGATATTCTTACTGGACCAAGGTTGCGGTGTGTCAGAGAAATCTTATCCAGCCTCCTGATAGACTTCATCCGTCTCCCTCCAGGCTTTTGTCCTCCGGTGCTGGAGTAGAGAGTAAGGGGTTTCAGAAGAGGGGATGGCATTCAAGCAGCAATGTAAAAATGGTATGTTTTTATGCAATCTGGATTCCTAGCAAAGTCAACAATAGAATCGTATGGTCGCACAACATAGTATAAAATAAAAAATACAAGTCTTAAGAAAACAGGTTCTTCCACGGTAAAAACAAATATTTAAATGAGCCTATTTTAGGTCTTGAATTATGTACTCTCGGTCTACTGAAATATTGTCTAAGGAAATATAAATAAAACATATAATTACAGTAATTATACATTTAAATGAAGTCCTCAAATCAACCAAAATGAGTTTTTTACAAAATGGAAGCACATCCCAGATGTTTGTGACATGGCCCATAATGTCAGAGCAGGAAGGAAACACCCTGTGTCTCATTCAGCCTCCCAGTAATGTTCACTGTCAGCAGAGCAGCACCTGAGACAGGCGTGACTTTATCAAAGGATCCAAACAGTTATGGACACTTGTCACTCGATGGCAACCAATATATGCCATTCAGTGGATGATTTACAGCCCGTCTGTGCTGGAACATCACTGTTTGCCTGCGTAAACTCAGACCATCATGAATCATTCTGTAGCTGTTTGGGTTGGAACGCTGCTGATGAGCATTAGCGACAATTTCGAGTCTGGGTTATGGCGGCAAATCACCATCATTCATTCACACGGTGATCTGACGTCGTATTTGAGAGTACCGTGTGTGGTTCCAATCGTCATGGTTTAAAGCTGCTTTGGATAGACGGGGTTAACCAGAGAGCGATAGCGAGAGAGAGAGAAAGAGAAAGAGAAAGAGAAAGAGAAAGAGAGAGAGAGAGAGAGAGACTTGTAGAGAGATAGAGAGAGTGAGAGAGAGAGACACCCACAGACACAGACACAGAGAGTCCTAGGTGGAGTTCAGATACAGTATTGTCCACAAACATTGTGTCTATTATTTTACTTCTTGCTGGGCAGGAGGAGGTGTAGTGGCTAAACAGTATTAGAGTCCAAGCTGGATGCTACTGGGTTTGATTCCCCAGTGTCCGCAGTCTACCAGTAAGCATACTTGAGCATGCATGCACCTGCACCTGAACTCCTTGTGAGACATTATGGAGAAAAACGTCAAAAGAGTGGCGCAAATGAATTCCCCTTTAAGAGTTCTAAACGCTATAGTATGAGGGGATGTCAATTGTTGGGGGGAATGGTTGTGTTATTGGAGAACGAATGCCCTTAAAGAACACTGATTGTGTGAATGCATAAACTCGTACCTCAGCCAAGAACCCTTGATGTGCAAGATAACCGTTTACATAAACATAGCCTTCTGCGTCCTTCCATCAAAATACTAATACCTTTTGACATATGCAGATAAGTGACACTAAACTATTGAAGGTTTAATCATGATTATATATCAAACATTATTTTTGATTATTATTATAATTACTAATAAATTATATCATAATATGTGTGAGTGATTTTATTATTCATTCACACTTAATCATCTAGCTAGTTATAATTTGCAATTTACTACTGCAACAGAAATACTTATGGAATTTCACTTGCATACACTTGCAATTAATATTTATTCCCTTGCAGTACGTCTACTTCACCTCCAGTAATATGACATTAGGCCTAAAAGGCATACTGCTAGGTATTTGACTAAATACATTTTTCTGCATAGTTCCAATGAAAAACAAATCAGAATAATTTAAAAACAAATATGGTAATTGTTCCGAATGAAAGTTGGGTTCTTTATTATATAATCGAGTACTAAATAAAGAAAAAGGTTCCATCCATCTAAAACTGTGTCTAGTGATATGAGAAAATATTCTCATATTTGCTGAAGAGGATGAAGAGGGAACCAACAAGCATTAAGAGCAGCAAATTAGGCTCCTTAAAAACAGATAAGGACAAAAACAGATGGATTTTTTTCACTTTTTGTTTTGCTATGATTTGTTTTGACACATAGACCTATAGCTAAAAAGATTCACTTCATCTTTTTAATCAAACTTAGCTTAATTTTTTAATTTTATATTAGAGTATAGTGATCTTTTATTAATGGCTATATATGTCATATTTTGTTAATATTATTGGTAATTGTCATCATTTAAGCACTTAAAGCAATGCATTATCATAGTGACGATCTAATGTTCACAACGAAAACCTTGTGAGTTAGTCCCCGTTGGTTCATTTATTTTTCATGATTCGCAATCTGATGGGAATTTCATAAATAATACTGCTGCCAGGCTTGCCGTTTCGGTGTCAGATCTATGAACACACGCAAACAAACACACACACACACACACACACACACACACACACACACACACACACACACACACACACACACACACACACACACAAACACACACACACACACACACACAGAATTAAACACACATGCAAACATAGACGCGCACACACACAGGCATACCCGAAAGTAAACAATGTTAAGCCAAAACAAATGCCCCGAAAAGTGTGAGGAAGAGATTGTGAATAAGTGCTAAACTGCAATTAGTGCTTTGCTAAAAAACATCTGAAAGCATCCCTATTGAGATTTTCCAAATAGTCACACACTCGCACACGCACACACACACAAACACAAATGCACATGCACACACACGTGCATGCACACACACAGACACAATAATATTTCCTTCATATGTATTCTGGAGTATATAGAAAGTATTCGTAATCAGCTGAATATTCAATGTACATAATACTTTACATTGCAGTACCATTATTATAAGTGTCAAACCATTGGTAAAGGTTGGTCTCCATGACTTGTTCTTCCGATCTTATTATTATTTTTTTAAACTTGTTGTAGTATAAATAAAAGAAACATCTATCTTTATAGATTGCAGTCATTTCCAGTCATTCAACTGATCATCATTAACCTGGTGACTCATCTGCCCACTGGTCACGGCTAACTTTGAATATCCTCTAAAACCGGACTTTAGGTCAACTATTCGCAACGCAAACTTGTCAGAAAAACATTTTATCGATTTAGACGTAAAAAAATGATAGAATCAATGATTCAATTCATCAATACAAACATGCATAATACATACTGCAACCTGCCTGCCCACCATCCCACTCATCTGTCCCCCAATGCATCTGTACACATTCATACATAAAAGCATACATACATACATACATACATACATACATACATACATACATACATACATACATACATACAGTGATTCCTTCATACATACATACATATATATACATACATTCATTCATTCATTCAATCATACATACATACATACTTATACTTCTTACCTTTAGAATCGGACACAACCTTGAACAAGTAAATCACATATTCTTGTAAGACATTTATGTTTCACCTCCAACATTTTTCATGAAAAGATTGAATAAGAAGAAGAGCTACCATTTCAGTTTGTAATGGTAAATTACTTTTCTGCTTCAGAAACAGACCTGTTTCAAGGCCTTTGACATTCTTGGCCTCCTCTTAGCTGCCAGTCTGCAACATGAAATTAAGATGAGGCTGCCAGTCAGTACATTCCCTTTCCCTTTCTCTACAGCGATCACTGTAAATAAATAAAATATATTTCCAACAAACAAGGTTGGAGGAGAATGAGGGAGAAAACAGCAAGCAGTACAGTTTTAAGGCTCTGAATCGCCTCTTTTGTTAAAAGGTTTAGAACATTTTTTTTTCTCTGAAAAAACAGAGCACAGCTCCTCAGAATAATCTCATCCCTTCGGTATTGTCTGTTCTCTTCTCGCTCACATTGGGTTATCCACGCTCTACCTTTGATAAGATTTGAATGAGTCTCAAGGTATTCAAAGTAGAACTTGATTCATCGGAATTCCAGGGCAAGCTCAATCTACTCGGGAATTTCAATCTCCAAGGATGACGATTTTAAAATTTAGATGAGTCCCCCAAGCCCCACCTGCCTAGCGTGGGCTGTGGGGAATATCAGATGTTTTCAATGGAAGTCTGGTGCTCGGTATGAGTTATGATCAGTCAGGGAATTGCACATATGGAGGAAAAGGCCTTAAAACAGATTCCCTGCACATGGAGGTTTAAGGCTAGAAAGCCATCACTAGGGGGCTCATTATAACCCATTCCCCTTCAGGGAATCAACAGCACAACACGAGCTGCTACCGCCGCAGTGGTATGTTCACACCAAGATATAGGAGCCCTGCCCCCCTTGGATGGGGTCTCCCTTGTGCAAGGTGGGTTGTCCGGTACAGCCAGCATCAGGGACCCGCAACGTTACAACATTTGGGACTTTCAGTTTGGTAGGCGAGTCCACAGCTGGCAGTTATATACAGTTCACGTAGCGGTAAATCCTCCATGTGAAAGCGATGCTCTGTTGAAAAGCTGGTTTCAGTGACTTAATCTTGAAATCGCTAAATGAGCTAGTCTGCTATTCTGCTAATGCAGAGATAATTCCTCAGCATGGGGAAGTACAAATCACATCAGTAACGTGTATCTAGATGGATCCTTCTAAATGTACAATAGCTTGTTGGTCACGCACTTTGTGTGTGTGGGGTTTGTGTATCTAGAGGTACACACCAATATCACACCGTATACCAACAGACTCTGGACATCAATTCAGTCTGGCCCCTCCAGTCTAGACCACATTGTTTTGTGTCATCTGTGGGACAAATATCATCCCATGCTGGGTTCTGAGATGAAGAGCGAGTGTTATCCCTCACAATACACAACAATAACCTTGTCGATATTTATTGGAGCTCTGTATATTTTTTCACCTACAATGGAAAAGCCTAATTTGCTCCAGCAACAGGTACTTTATGATATATTTTTGAGTAGAAAGGGTAGAGGAAGGCCTAGAGAATATCGTTATCGAGAGAGAGAGAGAGAGAGAGAGAGAGAGAGAGAGGGAGAGGAACCTTGGGACCCAGATCAAACAGACCCGGATCTGATCCGTGCACTGCGGAACTGGAATTATTTCCTTGGCTCGTGAGCCGCCAACCACCTGTTCCTTTGTTTATTTGCCAGATTTTTCATAGATGGGATAATCTTTGGAGAGGAAAAGGGCTTGTACTGACAGACACGATCGTCTAGCTGCCGTCCGCTGAATAACAATCTGCTGCAGAATGATCGCCATAAACAGCTGAGAAAAAAAACAAACAAATAGATATTTCCATGAATAATCCAGTACCTACAGAGAGGAGTGCTCAAAATAAACAGATTTCTGTTTCTGATGCATTTAAATGTGCCATATACAGTACTATCCAGAATCTTCCTTGGTTCAAGCTTTTGTGAATATTCCATTTATTTTTTCTATTTCCTAACTGATAAATATTTCATTCTGCAGGCTAACATTCAGATGTTAGGCTAAGCTCATGATCAACACTCAATACATTTCCGCATTCAGACCCCCACAACTTCAGCCGCATTAATGTCTGACTCCCTGGCAGATGGGGGCTAGGGATCTACCTTTAGAACATTAGCTTCTCACTTCCAATGCTGGGATGACTTTTTTATTTTTAGCATATTGCAGTTAGACTTTTATTTTCTATCTAGCAGGCATGCATCAACACATCCCCCCCATCGCCGCACCCTCCTCTATTTTTTTTTTTTGCCTCTGTTGACGCTCAGCGTTGATGTGCAGGAGAGCAAACACCCATCGGAGCTTCCTGCTCTGGCAACAATGGATTGATTCGCACCTGAGTGTGATGCTCAGACGCTGCTCAGAGCCGAACCCGAGCCATCTGTAAGTGACAGCTATGAGGATTTGAGGTAACTCGAAGGCGGTATCTCTCTCGAGATAGTTTGAGGGATCTTTTTTTTTGCGTTTCACTTGTGTTTGGTATTACGGGGTCCGCGTCTTTTTCATTTCTGCGCAGGAGTTGTGTTGTTCACGTCGGGGAAGAGGGGTGTGTGTAACAGGTTTTGGAAAAACTAAATCTTCCCACCGTGAGCACACGTTTTGACGGAAAAAACCTTGCCGTACAACATTGGGGTTTCGGCCTAGAGGTTTGTCATCTGTTCACTGCAGCCTGTGACAACCATGCTATTTGCATGGCTGGCACGTGGTTTCCACTCCAGAAATGCCTGGCAAAATGTTCACCTGTACACCCTTCTACTTTTATTCGGGGCCAGGCAACCAGTAGGAACAGAATTCTGAGGCACCCAGGTGAATAATTTTAATCTGGGACTAAATATCCAGTGGTGGATTAGTCTCCAACAATTTCCCACCTCGAGAACGGTTCATGAAATATGGATAAGTTTAGATGGAGGCTAGGTGGGATTATGAAATATATAAAGGCCCCCCCCCCCCCCCCCCCCCCGATGAAGCTGAGATGAAAAGTTGTGCAGATGGGAATCTGGAGGATTTCGAGACACTCTGTGTAGCAGATGCAATATCTTCCCCCAGCCTGGGTTTGGGCACCAGTTTAATTAGAAAGACCCCCTGGTAAGATACCTTTCAAGACTGACAGTGGAGTTCCTAAGGACGGCCAGATTCTGCACAGCTGCGCAGATTCATTGTGGGGCGTCACGTGGCTGTTGCTACTTATGAGCTTGGGGTGTGCGGGAACACAAAGAGATGAGATGCAAAGACGTGAAAGACTGATATACATAAGCGGACAATTAACTCAAATCTAGTTTCTTCCGTAGTGATTTACATACCTTTTAATATGACGCCGTCTAAACTAGCTTTGAATACAAGGAAAAACAATTAAAGATGAAAAAACAAACATAATTATAAGGGACTTGTTTTTCACCTCCTGGCAACGTGAACTATGTCCATTTGGTTGGACCACATGTTTCTGGTTGGAGTTTTGTGGTAATATTTGTGTCATGAGGGATTTCTCTTCTATAGGTGAATGAATAGAAATAGAATAAAGCCACATCCATGTTGAATAGAGAATGAAATGGTTTTTTTTAATACATTGTTGCTAGAAGTAGAGTGTGGCTTTTCCGAGTACAGTTAGATAGGCCATTCTTCGTGCTATGCCTACTGCATTTTGAGGGTGAAGGCTATTTGTAAGTGCTATCAATTACAATTTTCAGTCTCATGTATACAACGCTCTGTATACAAATCTTTTTAATGCCATGAAGCTGAAAGAAGGCTTTGGGGCAAGCAAGGTTAACAGAAATATGTTGAAGAAAAAAAGCGAAAAAAAACAAATTAAAATGTCTTATTATCTTACATACTTGAGTTGTTCTTTGTAAACAAATTACTCTGAGAAAAACATTTGCATCTAGAGCAGGGCCTTGGAGACTCAAGGTTAAGAACTACAATAATGCCAGTGAACAAATCCTTTCTGAGTTTTGTTCTTCTTCATCCAATGGAATTGAATGCTCCTGAAGCAACATGATACATTTGGAGCCGTAAGACAAATCAATCCTGGAACTGAACTGACATGTCTTCAAAAACATATTTAATAAAAATAAAATAGCAGATAGCAGATAATGGTACGGCTTTAACTAAACTGCCTAACTAACAATTATGAGAAGAACAATGTAGAACAAAAAACATGAAATACATGTCAAAATGTCCCTGCCCATCGATCTGCAGTGTGTCTTACATATTGTGTGACATAAAGCGACCCCCACCCTCTTACTACCCCAGAACTGGAAGTCGAACGCTGCAACAGCCAGGCCGAAAAGGAACAGCACAGAAGGACCATTATCACATTTCTAGCCAATCAAAAGTGAGCTCTGCTTCTCTAGCGGTCTCTCCAGCAACACATGCGCACTAATGAAATATTTGATTGTCTATCTGAATAATTACTGGCATTTATAGCGAGGAAATTAGTTTTCCAAAATGGTAAAAAGATAGGGTATGAGATCCAAATGCGCTAGCGTACCTCTTCATTTGTAGTCTCTAGTCAACGATCGTCAAGTCAAATCATTCCCTAATTTGTCATGAATAAAAACAAATTTCCAACTCTCTCCTAACTATATTTCTAAAATTACATTGAATAATACATGTGTCTAGTGGCTTCCCTCATAGGTTATCACTATTTCACCACTATTTCTTTCACAAGGCTAACTTCTAGGATAACCCGAACACCCTGTTTGTGCTAACCCCCAGTGCGCAATCAGATTGGGAAGTGGCTTCTGGACCACTTCTGGTGGAGACTTCTACATTTCCATTCAGGGGTTCATCGCTGTGCAGGCTTACAACATATCTTGCACAAATTAGTAATCTTACGTTAGGTAGCTAGTTAGTTGGTTTTTAGTGAGTGTTTGAGGGAGTGACTCAGTTAATGAGAGAGTTAGTCAGTGAGTTAATTTGTCTTCATTACATTCAACATGAATTGAAATAATTGCCACATTCTCACTGATCATTTATTTTTTATATAGTTTTATTACGGTCAGGACGAGATGTGGTTTATTGGCAGGTACACTTGGTATAGCAATTTATTAATTCCTTTCATCATTCACAGCCATGAAAACACCACTGCCGGGGGTGAAATTAACATGAATAAAATAAAAATAAAATATTTTGGAAGTAAGCATGCATTTATTCACGCACTAATTGCGAATCATTACAATCAATTAGATTGTTGCCGTATAGTAGCAGTGGCATTAGCCTCTTCCATTTCCAAATGATCACAGGGAACTATCATAAAATCCCTGCAATTTAGAGATGAGTCACTGTGTGTAAATGCCTTTTTATCTATCTCCCAGGCTGTGTATCCTCATCTATCTGTTATTAGGGCTGTGTTTGAAATTACAGGTGCTGAGTCCAACATTTTCCAACGTGAGTTATTAGTCACCTAAACCATCAGAGCATTTCAGAGAGCGTTCTCCTAAATGGCCCTTGCATTGTTAGATAAACTAATTATCGCCCAGATATGTATCTGTGGCGAACACAGGGAATATTGATGAGATAGCACGTAGCAGGTTATTAAGGACAAGCTTTGGTTCTCAGCCAGGAGTCCTTTGCTTGCTTTGTTACCTTTTGTGATCTTCTTAACAAAGACATTATTGGCATGGCAAGATTCATTTTCTAACACTTGCAAATGCTAGGAATTCAATGAAAAGATTTGTTTTTATTTCAATTCAGTTTCATGTTATAGCCAAGACCAGTTCTGTATCATAGTCAAGGCAACCCATCCTTCCAGTAGTGCATAAGAAATGCCCTTGGTTTAAGCCTATACAACCGCAGGAAAGCCAGGGAGGAAAATTCCCCTGATCTTAATTAGCTGTTTTCATGGCATTGCATGAACCCATTAGGGTGAAGGTAAAGCATATCAATTGCATTTCTCACTGTTGGTCTGTGCCCCTTCACACGCTAATGACAACAAGGGAACACAGGCTGGGATATTTGGCAGTGGGTATTCTGGGGCTAAACCACAGAGGTAACAAGACTGTAACTGCCCTGAAGTAACATTTTAACTGCTTCTACTCGGCGGTCCACTGCATTGATGTCTTTCACAAACCCTTGTTAAATGGCCACATTTGTATGCTTTAAGCACTAAGCACAGTGTCTACGATGGTTTGAATGCTGTATGCTCAAATTACCTGAATAATTGTTGTTTTTCTATTTTATTCACAGCGGGCAACGTGAACGGGCTTAAGAGGATTGTGTGAAACCCTTCCCTACGGGTCAAACATGGATGATGACATCATGCCATCCAGGGTTAATGAAGGGCCCATGCAGTATGGAAATCCATCCATCATTATCCAGTGTGAATAGAGAGAAGCGGACACACAATGTGTCAAAACACGTCTCCCTCCCCGGCTACTTCTGTCTGAAGAAGACAATGATGAGAGGGTGTCTTTTAGTTGCAGGAGGAAAACGACAGCATATACATTAGGCTGTCAACCAGCACTCTGTTTCAACTATATTTGTTTCGCAGGCGTACATATGTATTTACTTTCGGGCGATTCATATATGTTTATTGTCCGCTAGCATTTAGGCCGAGCATGTCTACGGAACGCATGATGGATTGATTTGGGTCTGTTGGGACTTAACCCACGGCAATACAAAGACTCGCCGTTCGTTTGGTAGGGGGGACAGCTCCGGACCACAAGGCTGGTTAATGTAGCCATCAGTGGAGGAGCTGCAGCCAATACAGCTAATGTACTTTGGCCGCTTGGTCTTGACCGCCTGGCCATGAGTCAGATAATTGCCTCTACTGGGGAATATGTCATCGCCATTATGAATAAGCGCTGGTCCAGATTGCGCGGACACGCTCCAGCATTTGGGGTTTCTATGGAAGTTTTGGGTGCGAGCGTCAGGCACGCTGTTGTTGTTTTGTGAAGTGCAAATAGTGTTGAAACTGTAGGCAAGAGGGTAACATTTGACAATAAGAGTACATTAATTAACCCTTAATTAACCTTAGTCGACACAGTAAAAAGCATTATTATATAGCATTAGCATGGGGGCTAGGGTTAGGGGTTGTGAGTAGATAACGTTTTCATAAATTCCTTAGTTAAAATTATCGCCATTAGTAAATTATTACAAGGTCATCAGTAGTTAATGCTTACTGCATTAACTTGTGTTTTTTAATGACTAATTGACAGACCCTTATTGTAAAGTGTAACCAGTGAGGGAATTCATAAACAAACATTATTGTAGACACATGAACTATTCAGTATATTTGCTGATATATCTTAGGCACAATGGTAATGCATTGTATTGTCCCTATTGCGTTTGAATGCGACAGCATTATAAGCTGGCAAAAACCAGTTGCAAAATTCCAACAGTTTGCAGCCTGCTCAAGCAAGGAAATGAGCGTCAAATGTGCAAGCCCACACATCTTGACAAAAACTGAATTGCATTCTGTGTGATGGCATATGACTGACAGCACATGATATTCTGATTACATGCCCGACAGCCTGCTCTTATTGAAAATGATGAGGACAGATGTTTTTCTCTGACTGTCATGCTATCAGATTTTGACTTCTTGAAAATGTAATTGAAGATTTAACACAGTAACAAAAAATATTGTTGTTTTTTTGTAATTTAAAAGTAGTTCTGCCATAATGTAGTCTGTTGCCATATCATGGTTCACTGGCACGGAAATAACTTGAGGACAGACCCTAACCTTTTGTGAACCGTATAATTGAAAAAAATAACTACATGCATATTTTCCGGCTATTCTAGGATACTGACTGCCTATTGATAAACCTTCTATTAAGAGACAAATACAGATTCTGACAAAAGTGGTTTGCAATTATACCTTAAAACATTTTATTATAATACAATTTATTAGGCCACATATTTTTACAACCACCTGTAACAAGCCTCAACCTAATCATACTAAATTAAACAGCTTTGTTTCTCTAACATACATGTGCCCTAACCCTAACCCAACCCCTAACATACACCAACCCTAACCCTTACTTTTAAAATACCCTTTATAAAAGTTCCTGAACATTGGGGTACTTCACATATGCATGCATTCAGTTAAACAAAAGGATGCATGCCAGGATTAGAGGTCTCTGGTTGAAAAGGTAAACCCCTTTAGCAAGCAATCCGAGGTTCATTGTTATCGCCAAGAGAAGACAAGGAAGCAGATAAGACAATCAATACGGATGGGGATATAATTGTTTCAATGATTGTTGCAAGCTTGGTATTATTGTTTTTCTTTGTTAAAAGCATGGGTGTGCGGGCTGTCCTGCCGATTGTGGGAGGGGGAGAGGGGGTTATGATTGCTGTCATCCAAAGTCATTCTCCTCAACCTCTGTCAGCTGAAATTACTGCCGTCAGTGTGGGACCACAACGAACGGACGGGAGCCGTCCAGCCCCAACTGACAGCCTTATTACCGTCAAAAGAAAATCTATAGGCATCAGGCTCGATTTGTGTCTTCACACCCTAAACCGACCGTGGCAGAGAGGCGCAGCATTTCTATTCAAGCCTCACCCGTCGGCCAGGATCTCATCTTGTTTCCTTTTGGTTTTGACTCTACAAAATAAAACAACCAACAACGAACTTGACATTCCGTTTAAAAGTTTGAGCGTCTTTAATTAACTGCAGTTTGGTTCATTAATGAACCCAGCACACACCAGGGTGTATATTCGATAATACTATATATGGAGGGAACAAAAAGGTCAAGACATTTTATATTTTTGCCAAATGGAAATTAAGGACATAGCTGGCGTTGTTCTTAGGACAACTGTGAGAGTTAGGGGGGAAAACAAGCAGTTTGTCTTATCGAAAGACAATAACATTAGAATTTTCTAATCAATACTTTGCTAGCTGTGAAGCAATTAATTTCCCATGCTGCTATCTTACACAGAAAATGTCATAGCTTTGTGGATTGCATCCAGAACTGAGTATGGCGAGGATTTTTTTCCTCATTGAAATAAATTTAATTGCACTTGTATGCAAGTGCAATTAAATGTGTCGCACGCAAACCTGGCCTAAGGGCAAGGTTTACCGCTGCAACCAAACAAATCAACCCACCTACAAATAAATATATAACGACTGCACTTTTCAATGCACTTTAGTACGGGAAGTAATTAAAATTAATCATTTTAATTCACAGCTGTTATCTCAGCATTGGTTTTGAACCTGGCTGGGAAAGAACGACAGAAATGGAAAGAAAAAGGAGTACGAGGAAGAGGACGGAGTGAGCATGAAGGAGAGCAGAGCCGAGCCGATAAGAGGTGGAATTGCTGCTGTCAGAGTGAGTCATAATCGGCAGGTGAAAATTCACCTTCTCTGCACCCAGACAGTCTCCCTGCAACACATGTGGATAATCATTAAATCCCTTTTGCATTCTTCTCACGTGTATGAGGAGCTTTAGCCCATTAGGGCTCCCAAGTAGAAAATGGTCGCCAAGGATACCAGGATGCATTCTCTCGGGGAGGGATCCACTCGGCAGTGCACATATCCCATGAGTGTGTGTGTGGTGGGGGGGGGGGGGGGGGGGGGGGGGGGGGGGGGGGGGGGAGTGTCAAAGCACTAGCCTACCTGTGGGAGCAGTATGCAGGGCCTTATCAACCTCATCCATGTTGAGTCCATTAACAACGTGTGTGTGTGTGTGTGTTTTCATATAGAACCTCACTTTGTGGTGCAGGAGGGGGCAATTAAAGATCCTTCCCCTCAAACATAACTTAACACCAATATCAAAACACATTGGTTAAGATTAGGGAATAGCTAGCCTGACATGGCCCACAGCAAAGCGCAAAAGCGTAGTTTGGAACCTCCCAGTAAATGTTTTTCGAATTTCCAAGGGGCGTTTGCATCTGTCAGAGCAATGCGACGTGTGACACATCTGCAGCATCCATCTTCGTTGTATATGAAAATGTCTCAACGCTGCTCTTCTGCCATCATACTAAACCCGCCTCATCTTAGATAAACTGTCCGACCCAGGCCAGGTCTGTCTGAACGGGGGCCAGATGCACACGCCAGAGCAAATTAAATATGTGCTCGCAACTTCATCTGGTTCCCAGGCTAGAACATCGAAATAATCCCAGGTAGAGATAACAGTGTACTCCCACAGCCATTAGAACCAAAACTGAAAAAGACAGCATCATTCTACTCGCTGGATGCCATTTCATGAACTCGACGAAGGGCCTTGTTCCAAGGGCTTAACAGACGAGTGGACACACATTGTGTCTTGGCTCATAGCATATGCAGGGAAAACACCAAACACACCCACACACAATGTCAATAACAATCCCGGTCTCTTCAACAGCTCCAAGAACCCAAAAAGCAGGAGCTGTAGAATCAGGTAGGATAATAGTGTTTCTCTCACTCTCAACTCTCATAAAATTCCCAGGGGGACGTCGATATATAGAATCAAACCCTATCGAAGCCATCTCCAATGGCCATCTAGCAATGTTGTTTTTTTACACCAAGCGTACAATCCAAACACATATTCTGTTACAATAAGCCCAAACACAACTAACAGCTTTTGTGGCTGCCCAGACATGCAAATGTATTTTATATGCTGCAATACGAAATATGAGAATGGATTGGACGCACACGCATCTAAAACACACACACATACACACACACACACACACACACACACACACACACACACACACACACACACACACACACACACACACAGTCAGACACACACAAAGACAGACAGACAGACAGACACACACACACAGCCTTTCCTGTTCCAAGACCACTCTGGGGACGTCAGTGTGCTCAGCTGGACGGCAGCAGTGGAGGGTCGACCGGGGATTACATCACTCCTCCTGGCTGTGGCGCTGCACACGTCCCCTGTTGGAGCGGCGGTGAAAGTGGCAGGAGGATCCGTGCCCTCGCCCCCCCGTGGTGGCGAAGGATGACAGGCAAGATGGCTCCCGAAGGGAGCTCGAGCTGTGTCTCGGAGAAATAATGGCCAACTCCTCCGGAAGAACTGGCCATTTCTCTGATTACTCCCGAGGAGAGGAACAAAAGAGAGGTCTCTATTTCTGTCTTTAGAAGAGGAAATGGCAGCACACGAGGTCAAAGGTCAACGACTAGAAGACGATTTTTCCCTAATCTGCTGGAGAAAGCTGTTCCACCGACTGATCCAGCCAGCCAAAAGTGGTTACCCACGGTCTGAATGATACCCAACTCATCGTATGTCAGTGGCGCAGGTAATGTCTGTTTCCTGCCTGGCAGAGTTGTCGCCGCTACAGAACACAAAAACAATTCAGTCTCTCGTTGTTATTTGTTGTGGAGACAGCTTGGAAACCATTGTACTGGTTGAGAATGAGGCTTCTATCTTTAGACAATGGACAGATCTTGGTGAGAATTCACACAGATACACACACACACACACACACACACACACACACACACACACACACGCACACACACACACACACACACACACACACACACACACGTGAAATTGTGTGTCAATCTCAGGGCTTTGCCATAAACGGGGTGAGGTCAGTGCGCGTGAGCACAGCGGGGAGGCGCTGACAGATAGGCTGTTGCCACTCGTCCGCTATGCTAAACTGTTATGGCAGCAGCAGAGGTGGACCTGCTTAGGCTTTAATTTAGACGATACACAAAGTTAGCGCACTACTGCTGCCACTGCCTGGAGACCACCCTGTTCACATGACCTCAAGGTCCGCTTCCTACACCGATCAGTCTCGACCGTGGGCAGGATTGCTATGCCCTGACGAGCAACCTCCTTCAGCCAATCAGTGTTACAATCCAGATCGGAAACACGGCGAGAAGTATTTTCCCCCCAGAGGAACTGCGCTAGTGCATATTCGTGTTCAGGTATAATAGTTGTTATTGATTCTATCGCTGCAATATCTGCAGTTATGGCTGTGTTTACGTCTACTAATGCTACGCTAATGCTCGTTGCTCCGGGAGACGCCATTACTGTTTTGCCAGCGGCGGCCTGTATTTTACCTCGTCAACAAGGACACTGTCCCTGATTGGCCCCGGATTACGTTGTAATTCAGGAAATTGATGTCTCCAGGCTGTGCTCCTGCTGCTGCAGATGGAGAGTCAGAGGCACATAAGGGAAGGTAGAAGGGGAGTAGGGCACCGTCTGACCTCACGAAAGGGACTTTGCTTAACGATGTCCAAAGTCAAATTAGGGAGATGTGCGTCATTATGTGTGGTACCGAGTTAAAGGTCACTTTACCCATCAGTGTTTGCAAACAAATCTAGGTTTGTGTTCTGCTTATTAAGTACAGTCCATTTCCAGAAGCTTAAATGATCATATGCATGGATATGTATGAATATATCTGCTTCTATATCCACAGTTGGATATAGAAGCATATATAGAAATTTCGCTAATTTATCCTGGGCAATAAGACAAATTGTTTTAGATTAATTCATGTTTTCATCCCCAAGGCAGGTTTAACTGCACTATTATTTTGCTTAGTTTATTCACAGATGGATGCTCTAAGCATCCCTCACAGCGTTGCAATTATAAGAAGTTATATAGTTTCATGTAAAGACTTTGAATGATTAACAGAAGGCAGCAACTGAAAAATGCGTCAATTTTTCTCGATTGAACGACTGCATCAAGTAACAGAAAAGCGTTAAAATTGAATCACATACATATATATGCAAATATACATAATGTAACAATGTATCTGACTGAAATATATTTTATGTAAATATTAGCAAGCAAGAATATACCTACACAACAATCCATTTTGCCAATGCGGTGTAGGTGCTCTCCATGTTTACAAGACATTAAAATGACACAGGGTCAGGGTTTGACCGAGGAATATTCTTCTATACCGGGCTATTCCACCACTTCGAACCCTGACCTCGTTGTCTGAAAAGTGTTGCCTTGTGCACTCTCCCCGATCAGGCGAGGTAACACTGAAAGGGATTTACCAGGGTCAAATCCCCTGGAAGCACGCTCTGGCCCTGTTTGGAAATGAACATGGCCCATGTCTCAACTGTCCATTTACTGCCCAGATACGAACAGCTCAGCTTTTACACAATGTTTACTCCTCAGGGGGCTAGCTTCCTTCCTGCTAAAGGTCAGGCCACCTCTTCTCCTCTTCGGCTGCTAAAGTCACAGAGTTATGGACAACACAGCAAATACCAGGAGGCCCACACACTACCTCTCCATCGATGTCCTGGGGGTCAAATGCCTCGTTTGCTTGAGACATGCAGCATAAACACATAAATACATGTGTGAAATATGCTTATGGACAGCAAGTATCATGGCTACAGGCCATATTCAATTGTTTTTCTCTTGAAGTCCGTTTCAGTTAGCACCATGGGAATGACCTTGACTGAGGGGGTTTCTATCCTAGAAATAATCCAGATTCACCTGCACACATCCGATGAAACCTTTAAATAGCAATGACCTACATTGCTTCTCGCGAAGCGATCCCATTAGATTAAAATTAAAGCCCACACTGACGGTATTAACCTACCACCGTAGGTTGTAAGGTTACCACGTTTCAAAGAACAAACGCAGATCATAGCAAAGGACTAGTGAGTGAGGAATGGGGAGGTCCTAAGCTTCGGTTGGCCTCACCATCCTCGTGACACGGATGATGTGCACAAACACAATTTCAGGGTAAATCCTGAATCTTCCCTGCGCTGCCCCCAGTGGGGAGAGGATGTCGTATACGCTTTCCTCCACATTCCCACCGAATAAACAGTCAGGCCATACGGTCTGGGCTGCTTAGTTGCTTTATCGCGCCACAAAGTGTTACTCACGGGACGGCAACACTTGTCAAAGCGCATATCGTTAGGAAGCATCGGGTAAAGGCCATGCTCCCCCTGATTTTGTGACCTTTTCCGAGCCTTGTCGAATTTAACAAACAATTTGACTCCACTTTGTATTAACACAAGTCAGGTTGAATAAGCATGAGTTTCCCGACATCAGGTTGTTATTGTGGGGTTTGTTAAACATGAACCAGGGATACCAGGGCGGTTGATGAAATAATTTTTCTGCTTATTTTGTTTTTGTTTGGGATCTTTTTATTTTTTTGTTTGGCAAATAGCTCTGCCACAGACCTTGAGGGGTGAGACATCTAGAGTCTATTCACACATTTACAAAATAATAAATAGACAGTGACCCTGAGTGCACAGCCAAACCGAAAACAAAAGGAGGGCTAATGTTATTCGACAGTTGGCTACGGCTGTATCTCTCCCCCCCTCCTACGTGGTATAATTCAATTAGCCAGTGTGGCTAGCTCATGTGGCACGCCCGTAGGCAGGACTCTAAATAGAGCACGTCCACGAATAAGTCCATACTAGAGGTAGAGGCTGAACAGAGATAACCTGTGTTTCTCTACGGCTCCAAGGGCCAAATTGCTTCCATAGTAACAAATGTTGATTATTACTTTTTTCTAATTGACAGTAGGAATAAATTAAGAGAGAAACAGTTTGGTGTGCACTGTTCAAAAAAAGGCTTTGGCTAGTAATCAAAAGTCACTGGTGGTTTTGGTGAGTCTCTCTTGTTGCTTACAATGTGCTGTAGGTTAGATTCAAGAGATACTCTTTGGTGTTATTTAAATATCATTGGCAGGAGTGAAATGCTCTCAGAATATCCATTTCGAGTTGACTGCACCTGCCTCTGTAGGAGTCAAGATTACAGACAACTCCCAGCTCATTTCTGAACAATCAGGGCATATCCTCCTTGATGTTTCGGGTAATCCATCTTGCCTCTCGATCACAGGTGAAATGCAACACATCCCAAACGAGAAACGTAGCACAGGAATAGAATACACTTTTCTTGTTTTTCAGTTTGAAAGATATCTCCCCCACGCCCTCTCTTAACCCTCAGGTCTTAGCCCAGAGGAGCTTTAGGGGAATGAGGACTCAGCCGGTCCAGGCAGCAGTGGGCCCGACGCTCCTTGTTTACCCGGTTGATCCATGTAAACCAGACTGAATAGAAACTGTTTAGAAACCCACAGTCTAGGGGATTGAAGGGGCGACACAGACACAGGGTTTCAAATAAACAGAGTATATATTTGAAAATATAACAAATAATAAGCGTGAAGTCGCACAGGAAATCTCATGATGTCAGGGTGAGCCTAGGACGAAATAATCAGCACAACAGGAGCTACCTTTTCTACAAAATAGATAAAAAATAAAAAATAATAATAGGTTAGCCTGGCTCCCTTGCTCAACAAAAATAAGAGGAAAATTAGGCACCAATCGAAAGTCTGCTCACCCCTACCAGCTACCAACACGTCTGATCAATTCTTAAATCTGATTTAACAAAATTTTGTACATTTTGTACATTTTGAAAATAATTAAACAAAAGTAAGTGACCTATGGACACAGTGTGAACATATCATAGCCAGCTTGTGAACAAAGCTTCAGCTACCATCTGGAAAGAGAGCATGAGAGCCAACACAGGTGGAAAAGACAAGGCTTCTGAGCAGGCTGTTTAACCCTAATTGGTTAGCATCCACCGATGAAAACAGTAGGAAATCCAGAACAGCCATATTTGTAGTTCAAAGAAGTCAGGTAGAGGAAAATAGTAACAGTGGGAAATGACAAGCCCCATATATGCATAGGAACAAAGCAGTTACAGAAATATAGCCAGGGTCTGTTGTCCTCATAGTCGTTCATATAGAGCCTAATTTCATTCACAGCATGGAGCCACTGGTGGCAGCCATTATATGATGATGGTATCATACAGAAAAATGATATCATAGTTATTATCGTTATCGTATTAACAGCTCCAAGTGGCGAACATGACTATTATAGACGGCTTGGGAGAAGAAATTGACCAAATAGAAGGATGATGAGTGTAGCCTGCAATGGTCTTGATTTTTTAAAGCTAGGGAAGGCAATTTATTTTAGAATAATTCTTTGTCATATTTTGTTAGAATCATCAAAATCAATCAATCCATTAAACAATTAATCAAATGGTCTGACAAAAATCGGATACCTGCGGCTGTCCCAGGACTGTAATAAGGACTGTAATAAACAATCATTTAATTCTGCCCGATTGAAAGATTGGAGGGCAACCTGTCTGTCTGCCTACCTATCCGGCTCCCTGCCTGTGCACAGGTTCTTCTGCATGACCAGAGTCTTCCACAAGGTTAAGCAGACCTATTGCTAAAGCTAGCAAGCTACCTGCATGTTTTGGGGGAGAGGGCTTAGATTTGTTTGGTTGAATATTTTCAAAATCTAGTTTGCTCCGGCTGGTTTCTTCAAATTGCCTACCCTAGCTTTTTTAAAGATGCCCTCTTCAACACCAAAACAACAACAAGTTTTGTTGGAAATCTTTGCAGCAACAGAAAAGTTTCTCTGTTAAAGTCCTATTTTCAACGTCTTTTCATACTTTTTCTATTTTCCGGTAAATTTTGCAGCTTCTGAAACCGGCTTTATCTGACTGCCTGCAGGTTGCCTCGATTTAAATGTGCTGTTTGTATCTCTCTGTTGTGTTATTCTACTTTGGCGTAATGTTAATTGACCTCCTGCTGATGGTTTTGTGCCACTTTCACCCCCGTATGTTGGATTTCTCTTCAAGTTTATCCTTTCGCTTTTTCACACCCTGAAGTAAAGAAATAAAAATCTATTAATATTTTCATGTTTTTCCCCAGATGTATCTGTCAGAGAAGAAAGGTCCAAAGCACAGTGCGTCACAGCAAAAAGCTGTGGGTATTTAATTTTAAAATACCTGCAGTCTAGCACACACAACATCAAACAGGCATGTAAAAAATAATTTGAGTCTGGTGAACTTCATTTAAAAACATCAATGCACCTGGTCATTTAAGGTCATTGGATTCTATTGAGATGTCACGAAAGAGCTTGCTGAAGGAAGTACCATGTTATGCAGTTGGCATGGATATCAAAAAAGAATGACATCCGTTTGGTCACTGAAACAGGAGCACCTACTGTGCCTCGTCTTGTTATTAAGTTAACATTCGTATTTGAGGCTACAGGACATGCCGGGAGCAAACGCACTGCTAGCCTCATCTGGTACCCTAGCCATTGAGATGCTTATCTCATGATAGAGTCCTATCTAACTCCATTGGGAATGGGTGTAACTTGTGATTAGAGCCGTTTTGTTGAGGAACAGCAACGACCTGCAAAGAATAGGCCTATGAATATTTGAGTAATTTTCTTCTACAAAAACTTAATCGGGGCAGGATATTCTTTGTTTGCTTACAATCTATAGTTTTACCCTAAATTTGTATAAATCATAGACAGAAACGAACATGACCGCTGACTTCTTCATTGTTTTCCGTCTCCTTACACATCTGATGTATGCGTCTTTGGTTGTAGTGAGTTAAAAGTATCGCTGGCTAGAGATGGGGCCAGATGGGGCCTACTCACTGCTACTGCTACTGCTGGGGATACTGCTTGCCGACAGTGGCCCATCATCCAGTATATCAATGAAAGGAGGATAGTTGTCCGTAAGTGCTCTGCCAGATTTAATGCAGTATCTGAGCGTGAGGATGAAATGACGAGAGGAGGGCCAGGAGATCCAGTTGTAATATAGAGATGGATTGTGTGTGGAGACAATTTGGATTGGCTTTGAGACCCTGGCATGTGCACAGCTGTGGCAGACCGTTGAGCGATACTGACAGGAAGGGGGATGGGGAGGGGGGCGCGATAGAGAGGGATTGAGGGGGAGAGAGGAGAGAGGCAGCTGCGAAAGGTCAGTGAAGAAAGTGTATCTCTCTCGCTCTTGTTGTACCACCAATCAGCTTAGCTCATTTGCCCTTTCCGTCCTGTCAGCTCTGATCCAGGTTTGTTTTGATACAGCAACCTTTCATGTTGGGAAATACATACATGTTCTTTTTGGCTAATGGTCACTGCGCTGGTGAGTGCAGGAGCAATTACCAGCCTCCTATTTTGTCCTTCCCCCTATTTTGTTAACAATCGCCATTTCAGTTGAGCTAATGACAGAAATTAAATGAGCCGTGATTAGTTAACTCTTCTCCACTCTGCTTGTGTTGATACGTTTTGTCTAAAGATGAAGGTGGTACTTTCCTCTGTCATACTTATTGTAGGATTAGTTGCATCCGGGCCGAGTACAGAATGAAAACGAGGATAATAAACAACGCCATTGATATTTGGTCAGTTGCCATGTGCAGAGTTTTCTTGTGTCTTGCATTCTCAGAAGTATAATCCTGAGAATTTACATACTGTATTTCCAATAATTATCTGACAAAGGGACAAGTGAAGCAGAGAGAGAGAGAGAGAGAGAGAGAGAGAGAGAGAGAGAGAGAGAGAGAGAGAGAGAGAGAGAGAGAGCAGAATAGGGACAGGTTTTAATTGGGCATTTGGCCCCTTTTGAATGTGGACTGAATTGTTGTTGGAACATCATCATTATATCCCTCAGCCATGTTCTAATTCAGCCTCCTGCATGCCAACGCCCCACTGTGATGAAGGGACTTGAAAGGTGAACACAAATTGCTTCAATCTTTCATTTATTTCAACCACATTCAGAGAAGATTGTTTGATGATAATGATTAGGCTACATTATACTTCCGCCCACGTTT